>NW_027183639.1:0-146253 GCF_041296385.1 Aphelocoma coerulescens | reverse complement strand
AGACCGTGCTGATGCTATGGAACCTGATGCAACCCTGCCTCCACTGTGACACCACAGAAGCTCAGGGAGCCCTGGAGACTGTGGTGATGCTATGGAACCTGATGCAACCCTGCCTCCACTGTGACACCACAGAACCTCTGGGAGCCCTGGAGACCGTGCTGATGCTATGGAACCTGATGCAACCCTGCCTCCACTGTGACACCACAGAAGCTCGGGGAGCTCTGCAGACCGTGGGGATGCTGGCGAAGCTGACGGAACCCTGGGCACCACAGTGACGCTATGGAACCTGGTGGAACCGAGGGGCCACAGTGACACTGTGGGGCCTTTTGGAAGCAACAGGACCCTGGTGGGAAGCCACGGGATGATTAATCCTGCACGAACCTGCT
Source organism: Aphelocoma coerulescens (assembly GCF_041296385.1). Lineage (NCBI taxonomy): Eukaryota > Metazoa > Chordata > Aves > Passeriformes > Corvidae > Aphelocoma > Aphelocoma coerulescens. Next base: position 145,867 of record NW_027183639.1, on the reverse strand, counting down.
CCAGGTGGGCTCCTCTCTCCCGGCTTCCACAGGTGCTGCTAGGATCCCACTCCGGCACTGGCTTGGCACGGGCTCACGGCTTCCTTTGGCAATGGCTCTGCTCCAGGATGGCATGCTGCAGAGAATGCAGGTAGATTTTGTGCTCACTCCTGGCATGCAGCTGGACAATAAAGCCTGATCCAGCCCCCCCTCAGCATATGTCCGGCTCTGGCATTGGGGCGGGGCAACTTTGGGAGCAGCCCCAGCCCTGCTCCTGCTCCCGGCTGGGCACCCAGCTGCTGGGACACAGGTGTGTCCTGATGCCACCGTCTACTCCTTTGAGAAGGGGAGGACAGAGTGCATCAGGGAGTTTGGTGTGGCTTACATGCGGCAAGGAGAAGGTGCAGCCCCAAACTGGCTTTCACTTCTAGAACCTTTTGCTATTGCGGGAGCAGCTGCTGGAGCTTTTCAACCGAGCTGCAAGAGTGAAAAGTGTGATGGCATGTCTATCTGAGAAGGAAGGTTCGGTGCCGCAGCCTGTTGTGCACAATTTATATGCTGATAAGAGAAGGGGGTGCTTTTGGAACGTTTTCCTTCCTGACACTTCTGTCTCTGTGAGCTTTAGCTGCTTGGACTCAGGGATACCGAAGGTATGTGAAAGTGACTGGGATGCGAGAATCATGTTGCACAGGGAACAGGGAAGGTCAGCAAATGTTTCCTGTCCTGGCACATCTCTCAGTCTGAACTGCAGCTGCAGATGCTTCACTTCCGCCAAGGACTCTGCCACCTTGAGAGAAGGATGCGCTCTATGGAGTTGAGAAAGAAAGTGCGTCTCACTAGCTTCTTTCCTCTACTTCATAGACAGCAAAGGGGCTATGAAAGGCAGCACTGGCTTTTTGTTCTAGGACTTCTTCTTTACAAGCAGCTGCTGGATGTTTGGAAGGGGGTTTGGGATATGCAAAAATGAGAGGCTAAGATGGTAAGAGGGTAAGATGGAAGTCATCTGGCAAAAGCAGAGCTCACAAAAGGGCCAGCTGAGAAAGCTCTTGCTGCCTACAACTTCAACTGCACCCCTCAAAGCAGCAGCACACACGCTGCTCTCGGCACTTTCCTTCTCAGCTCTACGCACCATCCTAAGCCTTGCCTCTCCCACACTCAGGATCCAAAGACAACGGCACCAGGGACTGCTCACACACTAAAGGCACCAGGACAAAAGGCTCACCAGCTTGGCCTTTGCATTCCCGCTGACAGCTCCACAGCTTGAACCCAGAGAACTGCCTGCTGCCAACAGCCTTTCCAATCACTCTGAGCACCTCATGACAAGGAGTGTGGGGAATGAATCTCCAGCAGCCTCCTGCCCCAGGCTGTCCCCCGGGAGCAGCCCTGCTCCAGGCCGTGACTGCCACCTGCACAGCCAAAGGACCCAGAGCCGGTGTTACACACCACGGCTGTGCCTGGCACAGAGACACCAGTGGCCACACAAGTGGCCATGGCACTGTCCACACACAGTCCCTGCTGCTGCTCCCCCAGCCGCTGGCACCAACTCCCAGCCACCCACTCCTAAAGCCACGGGGCCCACTGGGACACTGCGGGGGCTCGTGGAAGCCAGCGGCCATTGTGACACAGCGGGGCTGCACAGAGCCCACGGTGCTTTGTGACCCGTGGCTCCCAGGAGAGCCTTTGTGATGCTGGGGAACTACAAGGAAGCCTGGCTCCTCTGTGACACCACCACAGAAGCTCAGGGGAGCCCTGGAGACTGTGCTGATGCTATTGAACCTGATGCAACCCTGCCTCCTCTGTGACACCACAGAAGCTCTTGGAGCCCTGGAGACCGTGGTGATGCTATGGAACCTGATGCAACCCTGCCTCCTCTGTGACACCACAGAACCTCTGGGAGCTCTGCAGACCGTGGGGATGCTGGCGAAGCTGACGGAACCCTGGGCACCACAGTGACGCTATGGAACCTGGTGGAACCGAGGGGCCACAGTGACACTGTGGGGCCTTTTGGAAGCAACAGGACCCTGGTGGGAAGCCACGGGATGATTAATCCTGCACGAACCTGCTCCAGGTGGGCTCCTCTCTCCCGGCTTCCACAGGTGCTGCTAGGATCCCACTCCGGCACTGGCTTGGCACGGGCTCACGGCTTCCTTTGGCAATGGCTCTGCTCCAGGATGGCATGCTGCAGAGAATGCAGGTAGATTTTGTGCTCACTCCTGGCATGCAGCTGGACAATAAAGCCTGATCCAGCCCCCCCTCAGCATATGTCCGGCTCTGGCATTGGGGCGGGGCAACTTTGGGAGCAGCCCCAGCCCTGCTCCTGCTCCCGGCTGGGCACCCAGCTGCTGGGACACAGGTGTGTCCTGATGCCACCGTCTACTCCTTTGAGAAGGGGAGGACAGAGTGCATCAGGGAGTTTGGTGTGGCTTACATGCGGCAAGGAGAAGGTGCAGCCCCAAACTGGCTTTCACTTCTAGAACCTTTTGCTATTGCGGGAGCAGCTGCTGGAGCTTTTCAACCGAGCTGCAAGAGTGAAAAGTGTGATGGCATGTCTATCTGAGAAGGAAGGTTCGGTGCCGCAGCCTGTTGTGCACAATTTATATGCTGATAAGAGAAGGGGGTGCTTTTGGAACGTTTTCCTTCCTGACACTTCTGTCTCTGTGAGCTTTAGCTGCTTGGACTCAGGGATACCGAAGGTATGTGAAAGTGACTGGGATGCGAGAATCATGTTGCACAGGGAACAGGGAAGGTCAGCAAATGTTTCCTGTCCTGGCACATCTCTCAGTCTGAACTGCAGCTGCAGATGCTTCACTTCCGCCAAGGACTCTGCCACCTTGAGAGAAGGATGCGCTCTATGGAGTTGAGAAAGAAAGTGCGTCTCACTAGCTTCTTTCCTCTACTTCATAGACAGCAAAGGGGCTATGAAAGGCAGCACTGGCTTTTTGTTCTAGGACTTCTTCTTTACAAGCAGCTGCTGGATGTTTGGAAGGGGGTTTGGGATATGCAAAAATGAGAGGCTAAGATGGTAAGAGGGTAAGATGGAAGTCATCTGGCAAAAGCAGAGCTCACAAAAGGGCCAGCTGAGAAAGCTCTTGCTGCCTACAACTTCAACTGCACCCCTCAAAGCAGCAGCACACACGCTGCTCTCGGCACTTTCCTTCTCAGCTCTACGCACCATCCTAAGCCTTGCCTCTCCCACACTCAGGATCCAAAGACAACGGCACCAGGGACTGCTCACACACTAAAGGCACCAGGACAAAAGGCTCACCAGCTTGGCCTTTGCATTCCCGCTGACAGCTCCACAGCTTGAACCCAGAGAACTGCCTGCTGCCAACAGCCTTTCCAATCACTCTGAGCACCTCATGACAAGGAGTGTGGGGAATGAATCTCCAGCAGCCTCCTGCCCCAGGCTGTCCCCCGGGAGCAGCCCTGCTCCAGGCTGTGACTGCCACCTGCACAGCCAAAGGACCCAGAGCCGGTGTTACACACCACGGCTGTGCCTGGCACAGAGACACCAGTGGCCACACAAGTGGCCATGGCACTGTCCACACACAGTCCCTGCTGCTGCTCCCCCAGCCGCTGGCACCAACTCCCAGCCACCCACTCCTAAAGCCACGGGGCCCACTGGGACACTGCGGGGGCTCGTGGAAGCCAGCGGCCATTGTGACACAGCGGGGCTGCACAGAGCCCACGGTGCTTTGTGACCCGTGGCTCCCAGGAGAGCCTTTGTGATGCTGGGGAACTACAAGGAAGCCTGGCTCCTCTGTGACACCACCACAGAAGCTCAGGGGAGCCCTGGAGACCGTGCTGATGCTATGGAACCTGATGCAACCCTGCCTCCTCTGTGACACCACAGAACCTCTGGGAGCCCTGGAGACCGTGCTGATGCTATGGAACCTGATGCAACCCTGCCTCCACTGTGACACCACAGAAGCTCAGGGAGCCCTGGAGACTGTGGTGATGCTATGGAACCTGATGCAACCCTGCCTCCACTGTGACACCACAGAACCTCTGGGAGCCCTGGAGACCGTGCTGATGCTATGGAACCTGATGCAACCCTGCCTCCACTGTGACACCACAGAAGCTCGGGGAGCTCTGCAGACCGTGGGGATGCTGGCGAAGCTGACGGAACCCTGGGCACCACAGTGACGCTATGGAACCTGGTGGAACCGAGGGGCCACAGTGACACTGTGGGGCCTTTTGGAAGCAACAGGACCCTGGTGGGAAGCCACGGGATGATTAATCCTGCACGAACCTGCTCCAGGTGGGCTCCTCTCTCCCGGCTTCCACAGGTGCTGCTAGGATCCCACTCCGGCACTGGCTTGGCACGGGCTCACGGCTTCCTTTGGCAATGGCTCTGCTCCAGGATGGCATGCTGCAGAGAATGCAGGTAGATTTTGTGCTCACTCCTGGCATGCAGCTGGACAATAAAGCCTGATCCAGCCCCCCCTCAGCATATGTCCGGCTCTGGCATTGGGGCGGGGCAACTTTGGGAGCAGCCCCAGCCCTGCTCCTGCTCCCGGCTGGGCACCCAGCTGCTGGGACACAGGTGTGTCCTGATGCCACCGTCTACTCCTTTGAGAAGGGGAGGACAGAGTGCATCAGGGAGTTTGGTGTGGCTTACATGCGGCAAGGAGAAGGTGCAGCCCCAAACTGGCTTTCACTTCTAGAACCTTTTGCTATTGCGGGAGCAGCTGCTGGAGCTTTTCAACCGAGCTGCAAGAGTGAAAAGTGTGATGGCATGTCTATCTGAGAAGGAAGGTTCGGTGCCGCAGCCTGTTGTGCACAATTTATATGCTGATAAGAGAAGGGGGTGCTTTTGGAACGTTTTCCTTCCTGACACTTCTGTCTCTGTGAGCTTTAGCTGCTTGGACTCAGGGATACCGAAGGTATGTGAAAGTGACTGGGATGCGAGAATCATGTTGCACAGGGAACAGGGAAGGTCAGCAAATGTTTCCTGTCCTGGCACATCTCTCAGTCTGAACTGCAGCTGCAGATGCTTCACTTCCGCCAAGGACTCTGCCACCTTGAGAGAAGGATGCGCTCTATGGAGTTGAGAAAGAAAGTGCGTCTCACTAGCTTCTTTCCTCTACTTCATAGACAGCAAAGGGGCTATGAAAGGCAGCACTGGCTTTTTGTTCTAGGACTTCTTCTTTACAAGCAGCTGCTGGATGTTTGGAAGGGGGTTTGGGATATGCAAAAATGAGAGGCTAAGATGGTAAGAGGGTAAGATGGAAGTCATCTGGCAAAAGCAGAGCTCACAAAAGGGCCAGCTGAGAAAGCTCTTGCTGCCTACAACTTCAACTGCACCCCTCAAAGCAGCAGCACACACGCTGCTCTCGGCACTTTCCTTCTCAGCTCTACGCACCATCCTAAGCCTTGCCTCTCCCACACTCAGGATCCAAAGACAACGGCACCAGGGACTGCTCACACACTAAAGGCACCAGGACAAAAGGCTCACCAGCTTGGCCTTTGCATTCCCGCTGACAGCTCCACAGCTTGAACCCAGAGAACTGCCTGCTGCCAACAGCCTTTCCAATCACTCTGAGCACCTCATGACAAGGAGTGTGGGGAATGAATCTCCAGCAGCCTCCTGCCCCAGGCTGTCCCCCGGGAGCAGCCCTGCTCCAGGCCGTGACTGCCACCTGCACAGCCAAAGGACCCAGAGCCGGTGTTACACACCACGGCTGTGCCTGGCACAGAGACACCAGTGGCCACACAAGTGGCCATGGCACTGTCCACACACAGTCCCTGCTGCTGCTCCCCCAGCCGCTGGCACCAACTCCCAGCCACCCACTCCTAAAGCCACGGGGCCCACTGGGACACTGCGGGGGCTCGTGGAAGCCAGCGGCCATTGTGACACAGCGGGGCTGCACAGAGCCCACGGTGCTTTGTGACCCGTGGCTCCCAGGAGAGCCTTTGTGATGCTGGGGAACTACAAGGAAGCCTGGCTCCTCTGTGACACCACCACAGAAGCTCAGGGGAGCCCTGGAGACTGTGCTGATGCTATTGAACCTGATGCAACCCTGCCTCCTCTGTGACACCACAGAAGCTCTTGGAGCCCTGGAGACCGTGGTGATGCTATGGAACCTGATGCAACCCTGCCTCCTCTGTGACACCACAGAACCTCTGGGAGCTCTGCAGACCGTGGGGATGCTGGCGAAGCTGACGGAACCCTGGGCACCACAGTGACGCTATGGAACCTGGTGGAACCGAGGGGCCACAGTGACACTGTGGGGCCTTTTGGAAGCAACAGGACCCTGGTGGGAAGCCACGGGATGATTAATCCTGCACGAACCTGCTCCAGGTGGGCTCCTCTCTCCCGGCTTCCACAGGTGCTGCTAGGATCCCACTCCGGCACTGGCTTGGCACGGGCTCACGGCTTCCTTTGGCAATGGCTCTGCTCCAGGATGGCATGCTGCAGAGAATGCAGGTAGATTTTGTGCTCACTCCTGGCATGCAGCTGGACAATAAAGCCTGATCCAGCCCCCCCTCAGCATATGTCCGGCTCTGGCATTGGGGCGGGGCAACTTTGGGAGCAGCCCCAGCCCTGCTCCTGCTCCCGGCTGGGCACCCAGCTGCTGGGACACAGGTGTGTCCTGATGCCACCGTCTACTCCTTTGAGAAGGGGAGGACAGAGTGCATCAGGGAGTTTGGTGTGGCTTACATGCGGCAAGGAGAAGGTGCAGCCCCAAACTGGCTTTCACTTCTAGAACCTTTTGCTATTGCGGGAGCAGCTGCTGGAGCTTTTCAACCGAGCTGCAAGAGTGAAAAGTGTGATGGCATGTCTATCTGAGAAGGAAGGTTCGGTGCCGCAGCCTGTTGTGCACAATTTATATGCTGATAAGAGAAGGGGGTGCTTTTGGAACGTTTTCCTTCCTGACACTTCTGTCTCTGTGAGCTTTAGCTGCTTGGACTCAGGGATACCGAAGGTATGTGAAAGTGACTGGGATGCGAGAATCATGTTGCACAGGGAACAGGGAAGGTCAGCAAATGTTTCCTGTCCTGGCACATCTCTCAGTCTGAACTGCAGCTGCAGATGCTTCACTTCCGCCAAGGACTCTGCCACCTTGAGAGAAGGATGCGCTCTATGGAGTTGAGAAAGAAAGTGCGTCTCACTAGCTTCTTTCCTCTACTTCATAGACAGCAAAGGGGCTATGAAAGGCAGCACTGGCTTTTTGTTCTAGGACTTCTTCTTTACAAGCAGCTGCTGGATGTTTGGAAGGGGGTTTGGGATATGCAAAAATGAGAGGCTAAGATGGTAAGAGGGTAAGATGGAAGTCATCTGGCAAAAGCAGAGCTCACAAAAGGGCCAGCTGAGAAAGCTCTTGCTGCCTACAACTTCAACTGCACCCCTCAAAGCAGCAGCACACACGCTGCTCTCGGCACTTTCCTTCTCAGCTCTACGCACCATCCTAAGCCTTGCCTCTCCCACACTCAGGATCCAAAGACAACGGCACCAGGGACTGCTCACACACTAAAGGCACCAGGACAAAAGGCTCACCAGCTTGGCCTTTGCATTCCCGCTGACAGCTCCACAGCTTGAACCCAGAGAACTGCCTGCTGCCAACAGCCTTTCCAATCACTCTGAGCACCTCATGACAAGGAGTGTGGGGAATGAATCTCCAGCAGCCTCCTGCCCCAGGCTGTCCCCCGGGAGCAGCCCTGCTCCAGGCTGTGACTGCCACCTGCACAGCCAAAGGACCCAGAGCCGGTGTTACACACCACGGCTGTGCCTGGCACAGAGACACCAGTGGCCACACAAGTGGCCATGGCACTGTCCACACACAGTCCCTGCTGCTGCTCCCCCAGCCGCTGGCACCAACTCCCAGCCACCCACTCCTAAAGCCACGGGGCCCACTGGGACACTGCGGGGGCTCGTGGAAGCCAGCGGCCATTGTGACACAGCGGGGCTGCACAGAGCCCACGGTGCTTTGTGACCCGTGGCTCCCAGGAGAGCCTTTGTGATGCTGGGGAACTACAAGGAAGCCTGGCTCCTCTGTGACACCACCACAGAAGCTCAGGGGAGCCCTGGAGACCGTGCTGATGCTATTGAACCTGATGCAACCCTGCCTCCTCTGTGACACCACAGAACCTCTGGGAGCTCTGGAGACCGTGCTGATGCTATGGAACCTGATGCAACCCTGCCTCCACTGTGACACCACAGAAGCTCAGGGAGCCCTGGAGACTGTGGTGATGCTATGGAACCTGATGCAACCCTGCCTCCACTGTGACACCACAGAACCTCTGGGAGCCCTGGAGACCGTGCTGATGCTATGGAACCTGATGCAACCCTGCCTCCACTGTGACACCACAGAAGCTCGGGGAGCTCTGCAGACCGTGGGGATGCTGGCGAAGCTGACGGAACCCTGGGCACCACAGTGACGCTATGGAACCTGGTGGAACCGAGGGGCCACAGTGACACTGTGGGGCCTTTTGGAAGCAACAGGACCCTGGTGGGAAGCCACGGGATGATTAATCCTGCACGAACCTGCTCCAGGTGGGCTCCTCTCTCCCGGCTTCCACAGGTGCTGCTAGGATCCCACTCCGGCACTGGCTTGGCACGGGCTCACGGCTTCCTTTGGCAATGGCTCTGCTCCAGGATGGCATGCTGCAGAGAATGCAGGTAGATTTTGTGCTCACTCCTGGCATGCAGCTGGACAATAAAGCCTGATCCAGCCCCCCCTCAGCATATGTCCGGCTCTGGCATTGGGGCGGGGCAACTTTGGGAGCAGCCCCAGCCCTGCTCCTGCTCCCGGCTGGGCACCCAGCTGCTGGGACACAGGTGTGTCCTGATGCCACCGTCTACTCCTTTGAGAAGGGGAGGACAGAGTGCATCAGGGAGTTTGGTGTGGCTTACATGCGGCAAGGAGAAGGTGCAGCCCCAAACTGGCTTTCACTTCTAGAACCTTTTGCTATTGCGGGAGCAGCTGCTGGAGCTTTTCAACCGAGCTGCAAGAGTGAAAAGTGTGATGGCATGTCTATCTGAGAAGGAAGGTTCGGTGCCGCAGCCTGTTGTGCACAATTTATATGCTGATAAGAGAAGGGGGTGCTTTTGGAACGTTTTCCTTCCTGACACTTCTGTCTCTGTGAGCTTTAGCTGCTTGGACTCAGGGATACCGAAGGTATGTGAAAGTGACTGGGATGCGAGAATCATGTTGCACAGGGAACAGGGAAGGTCAGCAAATGTTTCCTGTCCTGGCACATCTCTCAGTCTGAACTGCAGCTGCAGATGCTTCACTTCCGCCAAGGACTCTGCCACCTTGAGAGAAGGATGCGCTCTATGGAGTTGAGAAAGAAAGTGCGTCTCACTAGCTTCTTTCCTCTACTTCATAGACAGCAAAGGGGCTATGAAAGGCAGCACTGGCTTTTTGTTCTAGGACTTCTTCTTTACAAGCAGCTGCTGGATGTTTGGAAGGGGGTTTGGGATATGCAAAAATGAGAGGCTAAGATGGTAAGAGGGTAAGATGGAAGTCATCTGGCAAAAGCAGAGCTCACAAAAGGGCCAGCTGAGAAAGCTCTTGCTGCCTACAACTTCAACTGCACCCCTCAAAGCAGCAGCACACACGCTGCTCTCGGCACTTTCCTTCTCAGCTCTACGCACCATCCTAAGCCTTGCCTCTCCCACACTCAGGATCCAAAGACAACGGCACCAGGGACTGCTCACACACTAAAGGCACCAGGACAAAAGGCTCACCAGCTTGGCCTTTGCATTCCCGCTGACAGCTCCACAGCTTGAACCCAGAGAACTGCCTGCTGCCAACAGCCTTTCCAATCACTCTGAGCACCTCATGACAAGGAGTGTGGGGAATGAATCTCCAGCAGCCTCCTGCCCCAGGCTGTCCCCCGGGAGCAGCCCTGCTCCAGGCCGTGACTGCCACCTGCACAGCCAAAGGACCCAGAGCCGGTGTTACACACCACGGCTGTGCCTGGCACAGAGACACCAGTGGCCACACAAGTGGCCATGGCACTGTCCACACACAGTCCCTGCTGCTGCTCCCCCAGCCGCTGGCACCAACTCCCAGCCACCCACTCCTAAAGCCACGGGGCCCACTGGGACACTGCGGGGGCTCGTGGAAGCCAGCGGCCATTGTGACACAGCGGGGCTGCACAGAGCCCACGGTGCTTTGTGACCCGTGGCTCCCAGGAGAGCCTTTGTGATGCTGGGGAACTACAAGGAAGCCTGGCTCCTCTGTGACACCACCACAGAAGCTCAGGGGAGCCCTGGAGACCGTGCTGATGCTATGGAACCTGATGCAACCCTGCCTCCTCTGTGACACCACAGAACCTCTGGGAGCCCTGGAGACCGTGCTGATGCTATGGAACCTGATGCAACCCTGCCTCCACTGTGACACCACAGAAGCTCAGGGAGCCCTGGAGACTGTGGTGATGCTATGGAACCTGATGCAACCCTGCCTCCACTGTGACACCACAGAACCTCTGGGAGCCCTGGAGACCGTGCTGATGCTATGGAACCTGATGCAACCCTGCCTCCACTGTGACACCACAGAAGCTCGGGGAGCTCTGCAGACCGTGGGGATGCTGGCGAAGCTGACGGAACCCTGGGCACCACAGTGACGCTATGGAACCTGGTGGAACCGAGGGGCCACAGTGACACTGTGGGGCCTTTTGGAAGCAACAGGACCCTGGTGGGAAGCCACGGGATGATTAATCCTGCACGAACCTGCTCCAGGTGGGCTCCTCTCTCCCGGCTTCCACAGGTGCTGCTAGGATCCCACTCCGGCACTGGCTTGGCACGGGCTCACGGCTTCCTTTGGCAATGGCTCTGCTCCAGGATGGCATGCTGCAGAGAATGCAGGTAGATTTTGTGCTCACTCCTGGCATGCAGCTGGACAATAAAGCCTGATCCAGCCCCCCCTCAGCATATGTCCGGCTCTGGCATTGGGGCGGGGCAACTTTGGGAGCAGCCCCAGCCCTGCTCCTGCTCCCGGCTGGGCACCCAGCTGCTGGGACACAGGTGTGTCCTGATGCCACCGTCTACTCCTTTGAGAAGGGGAGGACAGAGTGCATCAGGGAGTTTGGTGTGGCTTACATGCGGCAAGGAGAAGGTGCAGCCCCAAACTGGCTTTCACTTCTAGAACCTTTTGCTATTGCGGGAGCAGCTGCTGGAGCTTTTCAACCGAGCTGCAAGAGTGAAAAGTGTGATGGCATGTCTATCTGAGAAGGAAGGTTCGGTGCCGCAGCCTGTTGTGCACAATTTATATGCTGATAAGAGAAGGGGGTGCTTTTGGAACGTTTTCCTTCCTGACACTTCTGTCTCTGTGAGCTTTAGCTGCTTGGACTCAGGGATACCGAAGGTATGTGAAAGTGACTGGGATGCGAGAATCATGTTGCACAGGGAACAGGGAAGGTCAGCAAATGTTTCCTGTCCTGGCACATCTCTCAGTCTGAACTGCAGCTGCAGATGCTTCACTTCCGCCAAGGACTCTGCCACCTTGAGAGAAGGATGCGCTCTATGGAGTTGAGAAAGAAAGTGCGTCTCACTAGCTTCTTTCCTCTACTTCATAGACAGCAAAGGGGCTATGAAAGGCAGCACTGGCTTTTTGTTCTAGGACTTCTTCTTTACAAGCAGCTGCTGGATGTTTGGAAGGGGGTTTGGGATATGCAAAAATGAGAGGCTAAGATGGTAAGAGGGTAAGATGGAAGTCATCTGGCAAAAGCAGAGCTCACAAAAGGGCCAGCTGAGAAAGCTCTTGCTGCCTACAACTTCAACTGCACCCCTCAAAGCAGCAGCACACACGCTGCTCTCGGCACTTTCCTTCTCAGCTCTACGCACCATCCTAAGCCTTGCCTCTCCCACACTCAGGATCCAAAGACAACGGCACCAGGGACTGCTCACACACTAAAGGCACCAGGACAAAAGGCTCACCAGCTTGGCCTTTGCATTCCCGCTGACAGCTCCACAGCTTGAACCCAGAGAACTGCCTGCTGCCAACAGCCTTTCCAATCACTCTGAGCACCTCATGACAAGGAGTGTGGGGAATGAATCTCCAGCAGCCTCCTGCCCCAGGCTGTCCCCCGGGAGCAGCCCTGCTCCAGGCCGTGACTGCCACCTGCACAGCCAAAGGACCCAGAGCCGGTGTTACACACCACGGCTGTGCCTGGCACAGAGACACCAGTGGCCACACAAGTGGCCATGGCACTGTCCACACACAGTCCCTGCTGCTGCTCCCCCAGCCGCTGGCACCAACTCCCAGCCACCCACTCCTAAAGCCACGGGGCCCACTGGGACACTGCGGGGGCTCGTGGAAGCCAGCGGCCATTGTGACACAGCGGGGCTGCACAGAGCCCACGGTGCTTTGTGACCCGTGGCTCCCAGGAGAGCCTTTGTGATGCTGGGGAACTACAAGGAAGCCTGGCTCCTCTGTGACACCACCACAGAAGCTCAGGGGAGCCCTGGAGACCGTGCTGATGCTATGGAACCTGATGCAACCCTGCCTCCTCTGTGACACCACAGAACCTCTGGGAGCCCTGGAGACCGTGCTGATGCTATGGAACCTGATGCAACCCTGCCTCCACTGTGACACCACAGAAGCTCAGGGAGCCCTGGAGACTGTGGTGATGCTATGGAACCTGATGCAACCCTGCCTCCACTGTGACACCACAGAACCTCTGGGAGCCCTGGAGACCGTGCTGATGCTATGGAACCTGATGCAACCCTGCCTCCACTGTGACACCACAGAAGCTCGGGGAGCTCTGCAGACCGTGGGGATGCTGGCGAAGCTGACGGAACCCTGGGCACCACAGTGACGCTATGGAACCTGGTGGAACCGAGGGGCCACAGTGACACTGTGGGGCCTTTTGGAAGCAACAGGACCCTGGTGGGAAGCCACGGGATGATTAATCCTGCACGAACCTGCTCCAGGTGGGCTCCTCTCTCCCGGCTTCCACAGGTGCTGCTAGGATCCCACTCCGGCACTGGCTTGGCACGGGCTCACGGCTTCCTTTGGCAATGGCTCTGCTCCAGGATGGCATGCTGCAGAGAATGCAGGTAGATTTTGTGCTCACTCCTGGCATGCAGCTGGACAATAAAGCCTGATCCAGCCCCCCCTCAGCATATGTCCGGCTCTGGCATTGGGGCGGGGCAACTTTGGGAGCAGCCCCAGCCCTGCTCCTGCTCCCGGCTGGGCACCCAGCTGCTGGGACACAGGTGTGTCCTGATGCCACCGTCTACTCCTTTGAGAAGGGGAGGACAGAGTGCATCAGGGAGTTTGGTGTGGCTTACATGCGGCAAGGAGAAGGTGCAGCCCCAAACTGGCTTTCACTTCTAGAACCTTTTGCTATTGCGGGAGCAGCTGCTGGAGCTTTTCAACCGAGCTGCAAGAGTGAAAAGTGTGATGGCATGTCTATCTGAGAAGGAAGGTTCGGTGCCGCAGCCTGTTGTGCACAATTTATATGCTGATAAGAGAAGGGGGTGCTTTTGGAACGTTTTCCTTCCTGACACTTCTGTCTCTGTGAGCTTTAGCTGCTTGGACTCAGGGATACCGAAGGTATGTGAAAGTGACTGGGATGCGAGAATCATGTTGCACAGGGAACAGGGAAGGTCAGCAAATGTTTCCTGTCCTGGCACATCTCTCAGTCTGAACTGCAGCTGCAGATGCTTCACTTCCGCCAAGGACTCTGCCACCTTGAGAGAAGGATGCGCTCTATGGAGTTGAGAAAGAAAGTGCGTCTCACTAGCTTCTTTCCTCTACTTCATAGACAGCAAAGGGGCTATGAAAGGCAGCACTGGCTTTTTGTTCTAGGACTTCTTCTTTACAAGCAGCTGCTGGATGTTTGGAAGGGGGTTTGGGATATGCAAAAATGAGAGGCTAAGATGGTAAGAGGGTAAGATGGAAGTCATCTGGCAAAAGCAGAGCTCACAAAAGGGCCAGCTGAGAAAGCTCTTGCTGCCTACAACTTCAACTGCACCCCTCAAAGCAGCAGCACACACGCTGCTCTCGGCACTTTCCTTCTCAGCTCTACGCACCATCCTAAGCCTTGCCTCTCCCACACTCAGGATCCAAAGACAACGGCACCAGGGACTGCTCACACACTAAAGGCACCAGGACAAAAGGCTCACCAGCTTGGCCTTTGCATTCCCGCTGACAGCTCCACAGCTTGAACCCAGAGAACTGCCTGCTGCCAACAGCCTTTCCAATCACTCTGAGCACCTCATGACAAGGAGTGTGGGGAATGAATCTCCAGCAGCCTCCTGCCCCAGGCTGTCCCCCGGGAGCAGCCCTGCTCCAGGCTGTGACTGCCACCTGCACAGCCAAAGGACCCAGAGCCGGTGTTACACACCACGGCTGTGCCTGGCACAGAGACACCAGTGGCCACACAAGTGGCCATGGCACTGTCCACACACAGTCCCTGCTGCTGCTCCCCCAGCCGCTGGCACCAACTCCCAGCCACCCACTCCTAAAGCCACGGGGCCCACTGGGACACTGCGGGGGCTCGTGGAAGCCAGCGGCCATTGTGACACAGCGGGGCTGCACAGAGCCCACGGTGCTTTGTGACCCGTGGCTCCCAGGAGAGCCTTTGTGATGCTGGGGAACTACAAGGAAGCCTGGCTCCTCTGTGACACCACCACAGAAGCTCAGGGGAGCCCTTGAGACTGTGCTGATGCTATTGAACCTGATGCAACCCTGCCTCCTCTGTGACACCACAGAAGCTCTTGGAGCCCTGGAGACCGTGCTGATGCTATGGAACCTGATGCAACCCTGCCTCCTCTGTGACACCACAGAACCTCTGGGAGCCCTGGAGACCGTGCTGATGCTATGGAACCTGATGCAACCCTGCCTCCACTGTGACACCACAGAAGCTCAGGGAGCCCTGGAGACTGTGGTGATGCTATGGAACCTGATGCAACCCTGCCTCCACTGTGACACCACAGAACCTCTGGGAGCCCTGGAGACCGTGCTGATGCTATGGAACCTGATGCAACCCTGCCTCCACTGTGACACCACAGAAGCTCGGGGAGCTCTGCAGACCGTGGGGATGCTGGCGAAGCTGACGGAACCCTGGGCACCACAGTGACGCTATGGAACCTGGTGGAACCGAGGGGCCACAGTGACACTGTGGGGCCTTTTGGAAGCAACAGGACCCTGGTGGGAAGCCACGGGATGATTAATCCTGCACGAACCTGCTCCAGGTGGGCTCCTCTCTCCCGGCTTCCACAGGTGCTGCTAGGATCCCACTCCGGCACTGGCTTGGCACGGGCTCACGGCTTCCTTTGGCAATGGCTCTGCTCCAGGATGGCATGCTGCAGAGAATGCAGGTAGATTTTGTGCTCACTCCTGGCATGCAGCTGGACAATAAAGCCTGATCCAGCCCCCCCTCAGCATATGTCCGGCTCTGGCATTGGGGCGGGGCAACTTTGGGAGCAGCCCCAGCCCTGCTCCTGCTCCCGGCTGGGCACCCAGCTGCTGGGACACAGGTGTGTCCTGATGCCACCGTCTACTCCTTTGAGAAGGGGAGGACAGAGTGCATCAGGGAGTTTGGTGTGGCTTACATGCGGCAAGGAGAAGGTGCAGCCCCAAACTGGCTTTCACTTCTAGAACCTTTTGCTATTGCGGGAGCAGCTGCTGGAGCTTTTCAACCGAGCTGCAAGAGTGAAAAGTGTGATGGCATGTCTATCTGAGAAGGAAGGTTCGGTGCCGCAGCCTGTTGTGCACAATTTATATGCTGATAAGAGAAGGGGGTGCTTTTGGAACGTTTTCCTTCCTGACACTTCTGTCTCTGTGAGCTTTAGCTGCTTGGACTCAGGGATACCGAAGGTATGTGAAAGTGACTGGGATGCGAGAATCATGTTGCACAGGGAACAGGGAAGGTCAGCAAATGTTTCCTGTCCTGGCACATCTCTCAGTCTGAACTGCAGCTGCAGATGCTTCACTTCCGCCAAGGACTCTGCCACCTTGAGAGAAGGATGCGCTCTATGGAGTTGAGAAAGAAAGTGCGTCTCACTAGCTTCTTTCCTCTACTTCATAGACAGCAAAGGGGCTATGAAAGGCAGCACTGGCTTTTTGTTCTAGGACTTCTTCTTTACAAGCAGCTGCTGGATGTTTGGAAGGGGGTTTGGGATATGCAAAAATGAGAGGCTAAGATGGTAAGAGGGTAAGATGGAAGTCATCTGGCAAAAGCAGAGCTCACAAAAGGGCCAGCTGAGAAAGCTCTTGCTGCCTACAACTTCAACTGCACCCCTCAAAGCAGCAGCACACACGCTGCTCTCGGCACTTTCCTTCTCAGCTCTACGCACCATCCTAAGCCTTGCCTCTCCCACACTCAGGATCCAAAGACAACGGCACCAGGGACTGCTCACACACTAAAGGCACCAGGACAAAAGGCTCACCAGCTTGGCCTTTGCATTCCCGCTGACAGCTCCACAGCTTGAACCCAGAGAACTGCCTGCTGCCAACAGCCTTTCCAATCACTCTGAGCACCTCATGACAAGGAGTGTGGGGAATGAATCTCCAGCAGCCTCCTGCCCCAGGCTGTCCCCCGGGAGCAGCCCTGCTCCAGGCCGTGACTGCCACCTGCACAGCCAAAGGACCCAGAGCCGGTGTTACACACCACGGCTGTGCCTGGCACAGAGACACCAGTGGCCACACAAGTGGCCATGGCACTGTCCACACACAGTCCCTGCTGCTGCTCCCCCAGCCGCTGGCACCAACTCCCAGCCACCCACTCCTAAAGCCACGGGGCCCACTGGGACACTGCGGGGGCTCGTGGAAGCCAGCGGCCATTGTGACACAGCGGGGCTGCACAGAGCCCACGGTGCTTTGTGACCCGTGGCTCCCAGGAGAGCCTTTGTGATGCTGGGGAACTACAAGGAAGCCTGGCTCCTCTGTGACACCACCACAGAAGCTCAGGGGAGCCCTGGAGACTGTGCTGATGCTATTGAACCTGATGCAACCCTGCCTCCTCTGTGACACCACAGAAGCTCTTGGAGCCCTGGAGACCGTGGTGATGCTATGGAACCTGATGCAACCCTGCCTCCTCTGTGACACCACAGAACCTCTGGGAGCTCTGCAGACCGTGGGGATGCTGGCGAAGCTGACGGAACCCTGGGCACCACAGTGACGCTATGGAACCTGGTGGAACCGAGGGGCCACAGTGACACTGTGGGGCCTTTTGGAAGCAACAGGACCCTGGTGGGAAGCCACGGGATGATTAATCCTGCACGAACCTGCTCCAGGTGGGCTCCTCTCTCCCGGCTTCCACAGGTGCTGCTAGGATCCCACTCCGGCACTGGCTTGGCACGGGCTCACGGCTTCCTTTGGCAATGGCTCTGCTCCAGGATGGCATGCTGCAGAGAATGCAGGTAGATTTTGTGCTCACTCCTGGCATGCAGCTGGACAATAAAGCCTGATCCAGCCCCCCCTCAGCATATGTCCGGCTCTGGCATTGGGGCGGGGCAACTTTGGGAGCAGCCCCAGCCCTGCTCCTGCTCCCGGCTTGGCACCCAGCTGCTGGGACACAGGTGTGTCCTGATGCCACCGTCTACTCCTTTGAGAAGGGGAGGACAGAGTGCATCAGGGAGTTTGGTGTGGCTTACATGCGGCAAGGAGAAGGTGCAGCCCCAAACTGGCTTTCACTTCTAGAACCTTTTGCTATTGCGGGAGCAGCTGCTGGAGCTTTTCAACCGAGCTGCAAGAGTGAAAAGTGTGATGGCATGTCTATCTGAGAAGGAAGGTTCGGTGCCGCAGCCTGTTGTGCACAATTTATATGCTGATAAGAGAAGGGGGTGCTTTTGGAACGTTTTCCTTCCTGACACTTCTGTCTCTGTGAGCTTTAGCTGCTTGGACTCAGGGATACCGAAGGTATGTGAAAGTGACTGGGATGCGAGAATCATGTTGCACAGGGAACAGGGAAGGTCAGCAAATGTTTCCTGTCCTGGCACATCTCTCAGTCTGAACTGCAGCTGCAGATGCTTCACTTCCGCCAAGGACTCTGCCACCTTGAGAGAAGGATGCGCTCTATGGAGTTGAGAAAGAAAGTGCGTCTCACTAGCTTCTTTCCTCTACTTCATAGACAGCAAAGGGGCTATGAAAGGCAGCACTGGCTTTTTGTTCTAGGACTTCTTCTTTACAAGCAGCTGCTGGATGTTTGGAAGGGGGTTTGGGATATGCAAAAATGAGAGGCTAAGATGGTAAGAGGGTAAGATGGAAGTCATCTGGCAAAAGCAGAGCTCACAAAAGGGCCAGCTGAGAAAGCTCTTGCTGCCTACAACTTCAACTGCACCCCTCAAAGCAGCAGCACACACGCTGCTCTCGGCACTTTCCTTCTCAGCTCTACGCACCATCCTAAGCCTTGCCTCTCCCACACTCAGGATCCAAAGACAACGGCACCAGGGACTGCTCACACACTAAAGGCACCAGGACAAAAGGCTCACCAGCTTGGCCTTTGCATTCCCGCTGACAGCTCCACAGCTTGAACCCAGAGAACTGCCTGCTGCCAACAGCCTTTCCAATCACTCTGAGCACCTCATGACAAGGAGTGTGGGGAATGAATCTCCAGCAGCCTCCTGCCCCAGGCTGTCCCCCGGGAGCAGCCCTGCTCCAGGCTGTGACTGCCACCTGCACAGCCAAAGGACCCAGAGCCGGTGTTACACACCACGGCTGTGCCTGGCACAGAGACACCAGTGGCCACACAAGTGGCCATGGCACTGTCCACACACAGTCCCTGCTGCTGCTCCCCCAGCCGCTGGCACCAACTCCCAGCCACCCACTCCTAAAGCCACGGGGCCCACTGGGACACTGCGGGGGCTCGTGGAAGCCAGCGGCCATTGTGACACAGCGGGGCTGCACAGAGCCCACGGTGCTTTGTGACCCGTGGCTCCCAGGAGAGCCTTTGTGATGCTGGGGAACTACAAGGAAGCCTGGCTCCTCTGTGACACCACCACAGAAGCTCAGGGGAGCCCTTGAGACTGTGCTGATGCTATTGAACCTGATGCAACCCTGCCTCCTCTGTGACACCACAGAAGCTCTTGGAGCCCTGGAGACCGTGGTGATGCTATGGAACCTGATGCAACCCTGCCTCCTCTGTGACACCACAGAACCTCTGGGAGCCCTGGAGACCGTGCTGATGCTATGGAACCTGATGCAACCCTGCCTCCACTGTGACACCACAGAAGCTCAGGGAGCCCTGGAGACTGTGGTGATGCTATGGAACCTGATGCAACCCTGCCTCCACTGTGACACCACAGAACCTCTGGGAGCCCTGGAGACCGTGCTGATGCTATGGAACCTGATGCAACCCTGCCTCCACTGTGACACCACAGAAGCTCGGGGAGCTCTGCAGACCGTGGGGATGCTGGCGAAGCTGACGGAACCCTGGGCACCACAGTGACGCTATGGAACCTGGTGGAACCGAGGGGCCACAGTGACACTGTGGGGCCTTTTGGAAGCAACAGGACCCTGGTGGGAAGCCACGGGATGATTAATCCTGCACGAACCTGCTCCAGGTGGGCTCCTCTCTCCCGGCTTCCACAGGTGCTGCTAGGATCCCACTCCGGCACTGGCTTGGCACGGGCTCACGGCTTCCTTTGGCAATGGCTCTGCTCCAGGATGGCATGCTGCAGAGAATGCAGGTAGATTTTGTGCTCACTCCTGGCATGCAGCTGGACAATAAAGCCTGATCCAGCCCCCCCTCAGCATATGTCCGGCTCTGGCATTGGGGCGGGGCAACTTTGGGAGCAGCCCCAGCCCTGCTCCTGCTCCCGGCTGGGCACCCAGCTGCTGGGACACAGGTGTGTCCTGATGCCACCGTCTACTCCTTTGAGAAGGGGAGGACAGAGTGCATCAGGGAGTTTGGTGTGGCTTACATGCGGCAAGGAGAAGGTGCAGCCCCAAACTGGCTTTCACTTCTAGAACCTTTTGCTATTGCGGGAGCAGCTGCTGGAGCTTTTCAACCGAGCTGCAAGAGTGAAAAGTGTGATGGCATGTCTATCTGAGAAGGAAGGTTCGGTGCCGCAGCCTGTTGTGCACAATTTATATGCTGATAAGAGAAGGGGGTGCTTTTGGAACGTTTTCCTTCCTGACACTTCTGTCTCTGTGAGCTTTAGCTGCTTGGACTCAGGGATACCAAAGGTATGTGAAAGTGACTGGGATGCGAGAATCATGTTGCACAGGGAACAGGGAAGGTCAGCAAATGTTTCCTGTCCTGGCACATCTCTCAGTCTGAACTGCAGCTGCAGATGCTTCACTTCCGCCAAGGACTCTGCCACCTTGAGAGAAGGATGCGCTCTATGGAGTTGAGAAAGAAAGTGCGTCTCACTAGCTTCTTTCCTCTACTTCATAGACAGCAAAGGGGCTATGAAAGGCAGCACTGGCTTTTTGTTCTAGGACTTCTTCTTTACAAGCAGCTGCTGGATGTTTGGAAGGGGGTTTGGGATATGCAAAAATGAGAGGCTAAGATGGTAAGAGGGTAAGATGGAAGTCATCTGGCAAAAGCAGAGCTCACAAAAGGGCCAGCTGAGAAAGCTCTTGCTGCCTACAACTTCAACTGCACCCCTCAAAGCAGCAGCACACACGCTGCTCTCGGCACTTTCCTTCTCAGCTCTACGCACCATCCTAAGCCTTGCCTCTCCCACACTCAGGATCCAAAGACAACGGCACCAGGGACTGCTCACACACTAAAGGCACCAGGACAAAAGGCTCACCAGCTTGGCCTTTGCATTCCCGCTGACAGCTCCACAGCTTGAACCCAGAGAACTGCCTGCTGCCAACAGCCTTTCCAATCACTCTGAGCACCTCATGACAAGGAGTGTGGGGAATGAATCTCCAGCAGCCTCCTGCCCCAGGCTGTCCCCCGGGAGCAGCCCTGCTCCAGGCTGTGACTGCCACCTGCACAGCCAAAGGACCCAGAGCCGGTGTTACACACCACGGCTGTGCCTGGCACAGAGACACCAGTGGCCACACAAGTGGCCATGGCACTGTCCACACACAGTCCCTGCTGCTGCTCCCCCAGCCGCTGGCACCAACTCCCAGCCACCCACTCCTAAAGCCACGGGGCCCACTGGGACACTGCGGGGGCTCGTGGAAGCCAGCGGCCCATGTGACACAGCGGGGCTGCACAGAGCCCACGGTGCTTTGTGACCCGTGGCTCCCAGGAGAGCCTTTGTGATGCTGGGGAACTACAAGGAAGCCTGGCTCCTCTGTGACACCACCACAGAAGCTCAGGGGAGCCCTGGAGGCCGTGCTGATGCTATTGAACCTGATGCAACCCTGCCTCCTCTGTGACACCACAGAACCTCTGGGAGCTCTGGAGACCGTGCTGATGCTATGGAACCTGATGCAACCCTGCCTCCACTGTGACACCACAGAAGCTCAGGGAGCCCTGGAGACTGTGGTGATGCTATGGAACCTGATGCAACCCTGCCTCCACTGTGACACCACAGAACCTCTGGGAGCCCTGGAGACCGTGCTGATGCTATGGAACCTGATGCAACCCTGCCTCCACTGTGACACCACAGAAGCTCGGGGAGCTCTGCAGACCGTGGGGATGCTGGCGAAGCTGACGGAACCCTGGGCACCACAGTGACGCTATGGAACCTGGTGGAACCGAGGGGCCACAGTGACACTGTGGGGCCTTTTGGAAGCAACAGGACCCTGGTGGGAAGCCACGGGATGATTAATCCTGCACGAACCTGCTCCAGGTGGGCTCCTCTCTCCCGGCTTCCACAGGTGCTGCTAGGATCCCACTCCGGCACTGGCTTGGCACGGGCTCACGGCTTCCTTTGGCAATGGCTCTGCTCCAGGATGGCATGCTGCAGAGAATGCAGGTAGATTTTGTGCTCACTCCTGGCATGCAGCTGGACAATAAAGCCTGATCCAGCCCCCCCTCAGCATATGTCCGGCTCTGGCATTGGGGCGGGGCAACTTTGGGAGCAGCCCCAGCCCTGCTCCTGCTCCCGGCTGGGCACCCAGCTGCTGGGACACAGGTGTGTCCTGATGCCACCGTCTACTCCTTTGAGAAGGGGAGGACAGAGTGCATCAGGGAGTTTGGTGTGGCTTACATGCGGCAAGGAGAAGGTGCAGCCCCAAACTGGCTTTCACTTCTAGAACCTTTTGCTATTGCGGGAGCAGCTGCTGGAGCTTTTCAACCGAGCTGCAAGAGTGAAAAGTGTGATGGCATGTCTATCTGAGAAGGAAGGTTCGGTGCCGCAGCCTGTTGTGCACAATTTATATGCTGATAAGAGAAGGGGGTGCTTTTGGAACGTTTTCCTTCCTGACACTTCTGTCTCTGTGAGCTTTAGCTGCTTGGACTCAGGGATACCGAAGGTATGTGAAAGTGACTGGGATGCGAGAATCATGTTGCACAGGGAACAGGGAAGGTCAGCAAATGTCTCCTGTCCTGGCACATCTCTCAGTCTGAACTGCAGCTGCAGATGCTTCACTTCCGCCAAGGACTCTGCCACCTTGAGAGAAGGATGCGCTCTATGGAGTTGAGAAAGAAAGTGCGTCTCACTAGCTTCTTTCCTCTACTTCATAGACAGCAAAGGGGCTATGAAAGGCAGCACTGGCTTTTTGTTCTAGGACTTCTTCTTTACAAGCAGCTGCTGGATGTTTGGAAGGGGGTTTGGGATATGCAAAAATGAGAGGCTAAGATGGTAAGAGGGTAAGATGGAAGTCATCTGGCAAAAGCAGAGCTCACAAAAGGGCCAGCTGAGAAAGCTCTTGCTGCCTACAACTTCAACTGCACCCCTCAAAGCAGCAGCACACACGCTGCTCTCGGCACTTTCCTTCTCAGCTCTACGCACCATCCTAAGCCTTGCCTCTTCCACACTCAGGATCCAAAGACAACGGCACCAGGGACTGCTCACACACTAAAGGCACCAGGACAAAAGGCTCACCAGCTTGGCCTTTGCATTCCCGCTGACAGCTCCACAGCTTGAACTCAGAGAACTGCCTGCTGCCAACAGCCTTTCCAATCACTCTGAGCACCTCATGACAAGGAGTGTGGGGAATGAATCTCCAGCAGCCTCCTGCCCCAGGCTGTCCCCCGGGAGCAGCCCTGCTCCAGGCCGTGACTGCCACCTGCACAGCCAAAGGACCCAGAGCCGGTGTTACACACCACGGCTGTGCCTGGCACAGAGACACCAGTGGCCACACAAGTGGCCATGGCACTGTCCACACACAGTCCCTGCTGCTGCTCCCCCAGCCGCTGGCACCAACTCCCAGCCACCCACTCCTAAAGCCACGGGGCCCACTGGGACACTGCGGGGGCTCGTGGAAGCCAGCGGCCATTGTGACACAGCGGGGCTGCACAGAGCCCACGGTGCTTTGTGACCCGTGGCTCCCAGGAGAGCCTTTGTGATGCTGGGGAACTACAAGGAAGCCTGGCTCCTCTGTGACACCACCACAGAAGCTCAGGGGAGCCCTGGAGACCGTGCTGATGCTATTGAACCTGATGCAACCCTGCCTCCTCTGTGACAACACAGAAGCTCTGGGAGCCCTGGAGACCGTGCTGATGCTATGGAACCTGATGCAACCCTGCCTCCTCTGTGACACCACAGAAGCTCAGGGAGCCCTGGAGACTGTGGTGATGCTATGGAACCTGATGCAACCCTGCCTCCACTGTGACACCACAGAACCTCTGGGAGCCCTGGAGACCGTGCTGATGCTATGGAACCTGATGCAACCCTGCCTCCACTGTGACACCACAGAAGCTCGGGGAGCTCTGCAGACCGTGGGGATGCTGGCGAAGCTGACGGAACCCTGGGCACCACAGTGACGCTATGGAACCTGGTGGAACCGAGGGGCCACAGTGACACTGTGGGGCCTTTTGGAAGCAACAGGACCCTGGTGGGAAGCCACGGGATGATTAATCCTGCACGAACCTGCTCCAGGTGGGCTCCTCTCTCCCGGCTTCCACAGGTGCTGCTAGGATCCCACTCCGGCACTGGCTTGGCACGGGCTCACGGCTTCCTTTGGCAATGGCTCTGCTCCAGGATGGCATGCTGCAGAGAATGCAGGTAGATTTTGTGCTCACTCCTGGCATGCAGCTGGACAATAAAGCCTGATCCAGCCCCCCCTCAGCATATGTCCGGCTCTGGCATTGGGGCGGGGCAACTTTGGGAGCAGCCCCAGCCCTGCTCCTGCTCCCGGCTGGGCACCCAGCTGCTGGGACACAGGTGTGTCCTGATGCCACCGTCTACTCCTTTGAGAAGGGGAGGACAGAGTGCATCAGGGAGTTTGGTGTGGCTTACATGCGGCAAGGAGAAGGTGCAGCCCCAAACTGGCTTTCACTTCTAGAACCTTTTGCTATTGCGGGAGCAGCTGCTGGAGCTTTTCAACCGAGCTGCAAGAGTGAAAAGTGTGATGGCATGTCTATCTGAGAAGGAAGGTTCGGTGCCGCAGCCTGTTGTGCACAATTTATATGCTGATAAGAGAAGGGGGTGCTTTTGGAACGTTTTCCTTCCTGACACTTCTGTCTCTGTGAGCTTTAGCTGCTTGGACTCAGGGATACCGAAGGTATGTGAAAGTGACTGGGATGCGAGAATCATGTTGCACAGGGAACAGGGAAGGTCAGCAAATGTTTCCTGTCCTGGCACATCTCTCAGTCTGAACTGCAGCTGCAGATGCTTCACTTCCGCCAAGGACTCTGCCACCTTGAGAGAAGGATGCGCTCTATGGAGTTGAGAAAGAAAGTGCGTCTCACTAGCTTCTTTCCTCTACTTCATAGACAGCAAAGGGGCTATGAAAGGCAGCACTGGCTTTTTGTTCTAGGACTTCTTCTTTACAAGCAGCTGCTGGATGTTTGGAAGGGGGTTTGGGATATGCAAAAATGAGAGGCTAAGATGGTAAGAGGGTAAGATGGAAGTCATCTGGCAAAAGCAGAGCTCACAAAAGGGCCAGCTGAGAAAGCTCTTGCTGCCTACAACTTCAACTGCACCCCTCAAAGCAGCAGCACACACGCTGCTCTCGGCACTTTCCTTCTCAGCTCTACGCACCATCCTAAGCCTTGCCTCTCCCACACTCAGGATCCAAAGACAACGGCACCAGGGACTGCTCACACACTAAAGGCACCAGGACAAAAGGCTCACCAGCTTGGCCTTTGCATTCCCGCTGACAGCTCCACAGCTTGAACCCAGAGAACTGCCTGCTGCCAACAGCCTTTCCAATCACTCTGAGCACCTCATGACAAGGAGTGTGGGGAATGAATCTCCAGCAGCCTCCTGCCCCAGGCTGTCCCCCGGGAGCAGCCCTGCTCCAGGCCGTGACTGCCACCTGCACAGCCAAAGGACCCAGAGCCGGTGTTACACACCACGGCTGTGCCTGGCACAGAGACACCAGTGGCCACACAAGTGGCCATGGCACTGTCCACACACAGTCCCTGCTGCTGCTCCCCCAGCCGCTGGCACACACTCCCAGCCACCCACTCCTAAAGCCACGGGGCCCACTGGGACACTGCGGGGGCTCGTGGAAGCCAGCGGCCATTGTGACACAGCGGGGCTGCACAGAGCCCACGGTGCTTTGTGACCCGTGGATCCCAGGAGAGCCTTTGTGATGCTGGGGAACTACAAGGAAGCCTGGCTCCTCTGTGACACCACCACAGAAGCTCAGGGGAGCCCTGGAGACTGTGCTGATGCTATTGAACCTGATGCAACCCTGCCTCCTCTGTGACACCACAGAAGCTCTTGGAGCCCTGGAGACCGTGGTGATGCTATGGAACCTGATGCAACCCTGCCTCCTCTGTGACACCACAGAACCTCTGGGAGCTCTGCAGACCGTGGGGATGCTGGCGAAGCTGACGGAACCCTGGGCACCACAGTGACGCTATGGAACCTGGTGGAACCGAGGGGCCACAGTGACACTGTGGGGCCTTTTGGAAGCAACAGGACCCTGGTGGGAAGCCACGGGATGATTAATCCTGCACGAACCTGCTCCAGGTGGGCTCCTCTCTCCCGGCTTCCACAGGTGCTGCTAGGATCCCACTCCGGCACTGGCTTGGCACGGGCTCACGGCTTCCTTTGGCAATGGCTCTGCTCCAGGATGGCATGCTGCAGAGAATGCAGGTAGATTTTGTGCTCACTCCTGGCATGCAGCTGGACAATAAAGCCTGATCCAGCCCCCCCTCAGCATATGTCCGGCTCTGGCATTGGGGCGGGGCAACTTTGGGAGCAGCCCCAGCCCTGCTCCTGCTCCCGGCTGGGCACCCAGCTGCTGGGACACAGGTGTGTCCTGATGCCACCGTCTACTCCTTTGAGAAGGGGAGGACAGAGTGCATCAGGGAGTTTGGTGTGGCTTACATGCGGCAAGGAGAAGGTGCAGCCCCAAACTGGCTTTCACTTCTAGAACCTTTTGCTATTGCGGGAGCAGCTGCTGGAGCTTTTCAACCGAGCTGCAAGAGTGAAAAGTGTGATGGCATGTCTATCTGAGAAGGAAGGTTCGGTGCCGCAGCCTGTTGTGCACAATTTATATGCTGATAAGAGAAGGGGGTGCTTTTGGAACGTTTTCCTTCCTGACACTTCTGTCTCTGTGAGCTTTAGCTGCTTGGACTCAGGGATACCGAAGGTATGTGAAAGTGACTGGGATGCGAGAATCATGTTGCACAGGGAACAGGGAAGGTCAGCAAATGTTTCCTGTCCTGGCACATCTCTCAGTCTGAACTGCAGCTGCAGATGCTTCACTTCCGCCAAGGACTCTGCCACCTTGAGAGAAGGATGCGCTCTATGGAGTTGAGAAAGAAAGTGCGTCTCACTAGCTTCTTTCCTCTACTTCATAGACAGCAAAGGGGCTATGAAAGGCAGCACTGGCTTTTTGTTCTAGGACTTCTTCTTTACAAGCAGCTGCTGGATGTTTGGAAGGGGGTTTGGGATATGCAAAAATGAGAGGCTAAGATGGTAAGAGGGTAAGATGGAAGTCATCTGGCAAAAGCAGAGCTCACAAAAGGGCCAGCTGAGAAAGCTCTTGCTGCCTACAACTTCAACTGCACCCCTCAAAGCAGCAGCACACACGCTGCTCTCGGCACTTTCCTTCTCAGCTCTACGCACCATCCTAAGCCTTGCCTCTCCCACACTCAGGATCCAAAGACAACGGCACCAGGGACTGCTCACACACTAAA
This sequence comes from Aphelocoma coerulescens, assembly GCF_041296385.1. Taxonomy (NCBI): domain Eukaryota; kingdom Metazoa; phylum Chordata; class Aves; order Passeriformes; family Corvidae; genus Aphelocoma; species Aphelocoma coerulescens. The sequence goes on along the minus strand of NW_027183639.1, from coordinate 118,822 downwards.
GGCACCAGGACAAAAGGCTCACCAGCTTGGCCTTTGCATTCCCGCTGACAGCTCCACAGCTTGAACCCAGAGAACTGCCTGCTGCCAACAGCCTTTCCAATCACTCTGAGCACCTCATGACAAGGAGTGTGGGGAATGAATCTCCAGCAGCCTCCTGCCCCAGGCTGTCCCCCGGGAGCAGCCCTGCTCCAGGCTGTGACTGCCACCTGCACAGCCAAAGGACCCAGAGCCGGTGTTACACACCACGGCTGTGCCTGGCACAGAGACACCAGTGGCCACACAAGTGGCCATGGCACTGTCCACACACAGTCCCTGCTGCTGCTCCCCCAGCCGCTGGCACCAACTCCCAGCCACCCACTCCTAAAGCCACGGGGCCCACTGGGACACTGCGGGGGCTCGTGGAAGCCAGCGGCCCATGTGACACAGCGGGGCTGCACAGAGCCCACGGTGCTTTGTGACCCGTGGCTCCCAGGAGAGCCTTTGTGATGCTGGGGAACTACAAGGAAGCCTGGCTCCTCTGTGACACCACCACAGAAGCTCAGGGGAGCCCTGGAGGCCGTGCTGATGCTATTGAACCTGATGCAACCCTGCCTCCTCTGTGACACCACAGAACCTCTGGGAGCTCTGGAGACCGTGCTGATGCTATGGAACCTGATGCAACCCTGCCTCCACTGTGACACCACAGAAGCTCAGGGAGCCCTGGAGACTGTGGTGATGCTATGGAACCTGATGCAACCCTGCCTCCACTGTGACACCACAGAACCTCTGGGAGCCCTGGAGACCGTGCTGATGCTATGGAACCTGATGCAACCCTGCCTCCACTGTGACACCACAGAAGCTCGGGGAGCTCTGCAGACCGTGGGGATGCTGGCGAAGCTGACGGAACCCTGGGCACCACAGTGACGCTATGGAACCTGGTGGAACCGAGGGGCCACAGTGACACTGTGGGGCCTTTTGGAAGCAACAGGACCCTGGTGGGAAGCCACGGGATGATTAATCCTGCACGAACCTGCTCCAGGTGGGCTCCTCTCTCCCGGCTTCCACAGGTGCTGCTAGGATCCCACTCCGGCACTGGCTTGGCACGGGCTCACGGCTTCCTTTGGCAATGGCTCTGCTCCAGGATGGCATGCTGCAGAGAATGCAGGTAGATTTTGTGCTCACTCCTGGCATGCAGCTGGACAATAAAGCCTGATCCAGCCCCCCCTCAGCATATGTCCGGCTCTGGCATTGGGGCGGGGCAACTTTGGGAGCAGCCCCAGCCCTGCTCCTGCTCCCGGCTGGGCACCCAGCTGCTGGGACACAGGTGTGTCCTGATGCCACCGTCTACTCCTTTGAGAAGGGGAGGACAGAGTGCATCAGGGAGTTTGGTGTGGCTTACATGCGGCAAGGAGAAGGTGCAGCCCCAAACTGGCTTTCACTTCTAGAACCTTTTGCTATTGCGGGAGCAGCTGCTGGAGCTTTTCAACCGAGCTGCAAGAGTGAAAAGTGTGATGGCATGTCTATCTGAGAAGGAAGGTTCGGTGCCGCAGCCTGTTGTGCACAATTTATATGCTGATAAGAGAAGGGGGTGCTTTTGGAACGTTTTCCTTCCTGACACTTCTGTCTCTGTGAGCTTTAGCTGCTTGGACTCAGGGATACCGAAGGTATGTGAAAGTGACTGGGATGCGAGAATCATGTTGCACAGGGAACAGGGAAGGTCAGCAAATGTCTCCTGTCCTGGCACATCTCTCAGTCTGAACTGCAGCTGCAGATGCTTCACTTCCGCCAAGGACTCTGCCACCTTGAGAGAAGGATGCGCTCTATGGAGTTGAGAAAGAAAGTGCGTCTCACTAGCTTCTTTCCTCTACTTCATAGACAGCAAAGGGGCTATGAAAGGCAGCACTGGCTTTTTGTTCTAGGACTTCTTCTTTACAAGCAGCTGCTGGATGTTTGGAAGGGGGTTTGGGATATGCAAAAATGAGAGGCTAAGATGGTAAGAGGGTAAGATGGAAGTCATCTGGCAAAAGCAGAGCTCACAAAAGGGCCAGCTGAGAAAGCTCTTGCTGCCTACAACTTCAACTGCACCCCTCAAAGCAGCAGCACACACGCTGCTCTCGGCACTTTCCTTCTCAGCTCTACGCACCATCCTAAGCCTTGCCTCTTCCACACTCAGGATCCAAAGACAACGGCACCAGGGACTGCTCACACACTAAAGGCACCAGGACAAAAGGCTCACCAGCTTGGCCTTTGCATTCCCGCTGACAGCTCCACAGCTTGAACTCAGAGAACTGCCTGCTGCCAACAGCCTTTCCAATCACTCTGAGCACCTCATGACAAGGAGTGTGGGGAATGAATCTCCAGCAGCCTCCTGCCCCAGGCTGTCCCCCGGGAGCAGCCCTGCTCCAGGCCGTGACTGCCACCTGCACAGCCAAAGGACCCAGAGCCGGTGTTACACACCACGGCTGTGCCTGGCACAGAGACACCAGTGGCCACACAAGTGGCCATGGCACTGTCCACACACAGTCCCTGCTGCTGCTCCCCCAGCCGCTGGCACCAACTCCCAGCCACCCACTCCTAAAGCCACGGGGCCCACTGGGACACTGCGGGGGCTCGTGGAAGCCAGCGGCCATTGTGACACAGCGGGGCTGCACAGAGCCCACGGTGCTTTGTGACCCGTGGCTCCCAGGAGAGCCTTTGTGATGCTGGGGAACTACAAGGAAGCCTGGCTCCTCTGTGACACCACCACAGAAGCTCAGGGGAGCCCTGGAGACCGTGCTGATGCTATTGAACCTGATGCAACCCTGCCTCCTCTGTGACAACACAGAAGCTCTGGGAGCCCTGGAGACCGTGCTGATGCTATGGAACCTGATGCAACCCTGCCTCCTCTGTGACACCACAGAAGCTCAGGGAGCCCTGGAGACTGTGGTGATGCTATGGAACCTGATGCAACCCTGCCTCCACTGTGACACCACAGAACCTCTGGGAGCCCTGGAGACCGTGCTGATGCTATGGAACCTGATGCAACCCTGCCTCCACTGTGACACCACAGAAGCTCGGGGAGCTCTGCAGACCGTGGGGATGCTGGCGAAGCTGACGGAACCCTGGGCACCACAGTGACGCTATGGAACCTGGTGGAACCGAGGGGCCACAGTGACACTGTGGGGCCTTTTGGAAGCAACAGGACCCTGGTGGGAAGCCACGGGATGATTAATCCTGCACGAACCTGCTCCAGGTGGGCTCCTCTCTCCCGGCTTCCACAGGTGCTGCTAGGATCCCACTCCGGCACTGGCTTGGCACGGGCTCACGGCTTCCTTTGGCAATGGCTCTGCTCCAGGATGGCATGCTGCAGAGAATGCAGGTAGATTTTGTGCTCACTCCTGGCATGCAGCTGGACAATAAAGCCTGATCCAGCCCCCCCTCAGCATATGTCCGGCTCTGGCATTGGGGCGGGGCAACTTTGGGAGCAGCCCCAGCCCTGCTCCTGCTCCCGGCTGGGCACCCAGCTGCTGGGACACAGGTGTGTCCTGATGCCACCGTCTACTCCTTTGAGAAGGGGAGGACAGAGTGCATCAGGGAGTTTGGTGTGGCTTACATGCGGCAAGGAGAAGGTGCAGCCCCAAACTGGCTTTCACTTCTAGAACCTTTTGCTATTGCGGGAGCAGCTGCTGGAGCTTTTCAACCGAGCTGCAAGAGTGAAAAGTGTGATGGCATGTCTATCTGAGAAGGAAGGTTCGGTGCCGCAGCCTGTTGTGCACAATTTATATGCTGATAAGAGAAGGGGGTGCTTTTGCAACGTTTTCCTTCCTGACACTTCTGTCTCTGTGAGCTTTAGCTGCTTGGACTCAGGGATACCGAAGGTATGTGAAAGTGACTGGGATGCGAGAATCATGTTGCACAGGGAACAGGGAAGGTCAGCAAATGTTTCCTGTCCTGGCACATCTCTCAGTCTGAACTGCAGCTGCAGATGCTTCACTTCCGCCAAGGACTCTGCCACCTTGAGAGAAGGATGCGCTCTATGGAGTTGAGAAAGAAAGTGCGTCTCACTAGCTTCTTTCCTCTACTTCATAGACAGCAAAGGGGCTATGAAAGGCAGCACTGGCTTTTTGTTCTAGGACTTCTTCTTTACAAGCAGCTGCTGGATGTTTGGAAGGGGGTTTGGGATATGCAAAAATGAGAGGCTAAGATGGTAAGAGGGTAAGATGGAAGTCATCTGGCAAAAGCAGAGCTCACAAAAGGGCCAGCTGAGAAAGCTCTTGCTGCCTACAACTTCAACTGCACCCCTCAAAGCAGCAGCACACACGCTGCTCTCGGCACTTTCCTTCTCAGCTCTACGCACCATCCTAAGCCTTGCCTCTCCCACACTCAGGATCCAAAGACAACGGCACCAGGGACTGCTCACACACTAAAGGCACCAGGACAAAAGGCTCACCAGCTTGGCCTTTGCATTCCCGCTGACAGCTCCACAGCTTGAACCCAGAGAACTGCCTGCTGCCAACAGCCTTTCCAATCACTCTGAGCACCTCATGACAAGGAGTGTGGGGAATGAATCTCCAGCAGCCTCCTGCCCCAGGCTGTCCCCCGGGAGCAGCCCTGCTCCAGACCGTGACTGCCACCTGCACAGCCAAAGGACCCAGAGCCGGTGTTACACACCACGGCTGTGCCTGGCACAGAGACACCAGTGGCCACACAAGTGGCCATGGCACTGTCCACACACAGTCCCTGCTGCTGCTCCCCCAGCCGCTGGCACCAACTCCCAGCCACCCACTCCTAAAGCCACGGGGCCCACTGGGACACTGCGGGGGCTCGTGGAAGCCAGCGGCCATTGTGACACAGCGGGGCTGCACAGAGCCCACGGTGCTTTGTGACCCGTGGCTCCCAGGAGAGCCTTTGTGATGCTGGGGAACTACAAGGAAGCCTGGCTCCTCTGTGACACCACCACAGAAGCTCAGGGGAGCCCTTGAGACTGTGCTGATGCTATTGAACCTGATGCAACCCTGCCTCCTCTGTGACACCACAGAAGCTCTTGGAGCCCTGGAGACCGTGCTGATGCTATGGAACCTGATGCAACCCTGCCTCCTCTGTGACACCACAGAACCTCTGGGAGCCCTGGAGACCGTGCTGATGCTATGGAACCTGATGCAACCCTGCCTCCACTGTGACACCACAGAAGCTCAGGGAGCCCTGGAGACTGTGGTGATGCTATGGAACCTGATGCAACCCTGCCTCCACTGTGACACCACAGAACCTCTGGGAGCCCTGGAGACCGTGCTGATGCTATGGAACCTGATGCAACCCTGCCTCCACTGTGACACCACAGAAGCTCGGGGAGCTCTGCAGACCGTGGGGATGCTGGCGAAGCTGACGGAACCCTGGGCACCACAGTGACGCTATGGAACCTGGTGGAACCGAGGGGCCACAGTGACACTGTGGGGCCTTTTGGAAGCAACAGGACCCTGGTGGGAAGCCACGGGATGATTAATCCTGCACGAACCTGCTCCAGGTGGGCTCCTCTCTCCCGGCTTCCACAGGTGCTGCTAGGATCCCACTCCGGCACTGGCTTGGCACGGGCTCACGGCTTCCTTTGGCAATGGCTCTGCTCCAGGATGGCATGCTGCAGAGAATGCAGGTAGATTTTGTGCTCACTCCTGGCATGCAGCTGGACAATAAAGCCTGATCCAGCCCCCCCTCAGCATATGTCCGGCTCTGGCATTGGGGCGGGGCAACTTTGGGAGCAGCCCCAGCCCTGCTCCTGCTCCCGGCTGGGCACCCAGCTGCTGGGACACAGGTGTGTCCTGATGCCACCGTCTACTCCTTTGAGAAGGGGAGGACAGAGTGCATCAGGGAGTTTGGTGTGGCTTACATGCGGCAAGGAGAAGGTGCAGCCCCAAACTGGCTTTCACTTCTAGAACCTTTTGCTATTGCGGGAGCAGCTGCTGGAGCTTTTCAACCGAGCTGCAAGAGTGAAAAGTGTGATGGCATGTCTATCTGAGAAGGAAGGTTCGGTGCCGCAGCCTGTTGTGCACAATTTATATGCTGATAAGAGAAGGGGGTGCTTTTGGAACGTTTTCCTTCCTGACACTTCTGTCTCTGTGAGCTTTAGCTGCTTGGACTCAGGGATACCGAAGGTATGTGAAAGTGACTGGGATGCGAGAATCATGTTGCACAGGGAACAGGGAAGGTCAGCAAATGTTTCCTGTCCTGGCACATCTCTCAGTCTGAACTGCAGCTGCAGATGCTTCACTTCCGCCAAGGACTCTGCCACCTTGAGAGAAGGATGCGCTCTATGGAGTTGAGAAAGAAAGTGCGTCTCACTAGCTTCTTTCCTCTACTTCATAGACAGCAAAGGGGCTATGAAAGGCAGCACTGGCTTTTTGTTCTAGGACTTCTTCTTTACAAGCAGCTGCTGGATGTTTGGAAGGGGGTTTGGGATATGCAAAAATGAGAGGCTAAGATGGTAAGAGGGTAAGATGGAAGTCATCTGGCAAAAGCAGAGCTCACAAAAGGGCCAGCTGAGAAAGCTCTTGCTGCCTACAACTTCAACTGCACCCCTCAAAGCAGCAGCACACACGCTGCTCTCGGCACTTTCCTTCTCAGCTCTACGCACCATCCTAAGCCTTGCCTCTCCCACACTCAGGATCCAAAGACAACGGCACCAGGGACTGCTCACACACTAAAGGCACCAGGACAAAAGGCTCACCAGCTTGGCCTTTGCATTCCCGCTGACAGCTCCACAGCTTGAACCCAGAGAACTGCCTGCTGCCAACAGCCTTTCCAATCACTCTGAGCACCTCATGACAAGGAGTGTGGGGAATGAATCTCCAGCAGCCTCCTGCCCCAGGCTGTCCCCCGGGAGCAGCCCTGCTCCAGGCCGTGACTGCCACCTGCACAGCCAAAGGACCCAGAGCCGGTGTTACACACCACGGCTGTGCCTGGCACAGAGACACCAGTGGCCACACAAGTGGCCATGGCACTGTCCACACACAGTCCCTGCTGCTGCTCCCCCAGCCGCTGGCACCAACTCCCAGCCACCCACTCCTAAAGCCACGGGGCCCACTGGGACACTGCGGGGGCTCGTGGAAGCCAGCGGCCATTGTGACACAGCGGGGCTGCACAGAGCCCACGGTGCTTTGTGACCCGTGGATCCCAGGAGAGCCTTTGTGATGCTGGGGAACTACAAGGAAGCCTGGCTCCTCTGTGACACCACCACAGAAGCTCAGGGGAGCCCTGGAGACTGTGCTGATGCTATTGAACCTGATGCAACCCTGCCTCCTCTGTGACACCACAGAAGCTCTTGGAGCCCTGGAGACCGTGGTGATGCTATGGAACCTGATGCAACCCTGCCTCCTCTGTGACACCACAGAACCTCTGGGAGCTCTGCAGACCGTGGGGATGCTGGCGAAGCTGACGGAACCCTGGGCACCACAGTGACGCTATGGAACCTGGTGGAACCGAGGGGCCACAGTGACACTGTGGGGCCTTTTGGAAGCAACAGGACCCTGGTGGGAAGCCACGGGATGATTAATCCTGCACGAACCTGCTCCAGGTGGGCTCCTCTCTCCCGGCTTCCACAGGTGCTGCTAGGATCCCACTCCGGCACTGGCTTGGCACGGGCTCACGGCTTCCTTTGGCAATGGCTCTGCTCCAGGATGGCATGCTGCAGAGAATGCAGGTAGATTTTGTGCTCACTCCTGGCATGCAGCTGGACAATAAAGCCTGATCCAGCCCCCCCTCAGCATATGTCCGGCTCTGGCATTGGGGCGGGGCAACTTTGGGAGCAGCCCCAGCCCTGCTCCTGCTCCCGGCTGGGCACCCAGCTGCTGGGACACAGGTGTGTCCTGATGCCACCGTCTACTCCTTTGAGAAGGGGAGGACAGAGTGCATCAGGGAGTTTGGTGTGGCTTACATGCGGCAAGGAGAAGGTGCAGCCCCAAACTGGCTTTCACTTCTAGAACCTTTTGCTATTGCGGGAGCAGCTGCTGGAGCTTTTCAACCGAGCTGCAAGAGTGAAAAGTGTGATGGCATGTCTATCTGAGAAGGAAGGTTCGGTGCCGCAGCCTGTTGTGCACAATTTATATGCTGATAAGAGAAGGGGGTGCTTTTGGAACGTTTTCCTTCCTGACACTTCTGTCTCTGTGAGCTTTAGCTGCTTGGACTCAGGGATACCGAAGGTATGTGAAAGTGACTGGGATGCGAGAATCATGTTGCACAGGGAACAGGGAAGGTCAGCAAATGTTTCCTGTCCTGGCACATCTCTCAGTCTGAACTGCAGCTGCAGATGCTTCACTTCCGCCAAGGACTCTGCCACCTTGAGAGAAGGATGCGCTCTATGGAGTTGAGAAAGAAAGTGCGTCTCACTAGCTTCTTTCCTCTACTTCATAGACAGCAAAGGGGCTATGAAAGGCAGCACTGGCTTTTTGTTCTAGGACTTCTTCTTTACAAGCAGCTGCTGGATGTTTGGAAGGGGGTTTGGGATATGCAAAAATGAGAGGCTAAGATGGTAAGAGGGTAAGATGGAAGTCATCTGGCAAAAGCAGAGCTCACAAAAGGGCCAGCTGAGAAAGCTCTTGCTGCCTACAACTTCAACTGCACCCCTCAAAGCAGCAGCACACACGCTGCTCTCGGCACTTTCCTTCTCAGCTCTACGCACCATCCTAAGCCTTGCCTCTCCCACACTCAGGATCCAAAGACAACGGCACCAGGGACTGCTCACACACTAAAGGCACCAGGACAAAAGGCTCACCAGCTTGGCCTTTGCATTCCCGCTGACAGCTCCACAGCTTGAACCCAGAGAACTGCCTGCTGCCAACAGCCTTTCCAATCACTCTGAGCACCTCATGACAAGGAGTGTGGGGAATGAATCTCCAGCAGCCTCCTGCCCCAGGCTGTCCCCCGGGAGCAGCCCTGCTCCAGGCTGTGACTGCCACCTGCACAGCCAAAGGACCCAGAGCCGGTGTTACACACCACGGCTGTGCCTGGCACAGAGACACCAGTGGCCACACAAGTGGCCATGGCACTGTCCACACACAGTCCCTGCTGCTGCTCCCCCAGCCGCTGGCACCAACTCCCAGCCACCCACTCCTAAAGCCACGGGGCCCACTGGGACACTGCGGGGGCTCGTGGAAGCCAGCGGCCATTGTGACACAGCGGGGCTGCACAGAGCCCACGGTGCTTTGTGACCCGTGGCTCCCAGGAGAGCCTTTGTGATGCTGGGGAACTACAAGGAAGCCTGGCTCCTCTGTGACACCACCACAGAAGCTCAGGGGAGCCCTTGAGACTGTGCTGATGCTATTGAACCTGATGCAACCCTGCCTCCTCTGTGACACCACAGAAGCTCTTGGAGCCCTGGAGACCGTGGTGATGCTATGGAACCTGATGCAACCCTGCCTCCTCTGTGACACCACAGAACCTCTGGGAGCCCTGGAGACCGTGCTGATGCTATGGAACCTGATGCAACCCTGCCTCCACTGTGACACCACAGAAGCTCAGGGAGCCCTGGAGACTGTGGTGATGCTATGGAACCTGATGCAACCCTGCCTCCACTGTGACACCACAGAACCTCTGGGAGCCCTGGAGACCGTGCTGATGCTATGGAACCTGATGCAACCCTGCCTCCACTGTGACACCACAGAAGCTCGGGGAGCTCTGCAGACCGTGGGGATGCTGGCGAAGCTGACGGAACCCTGGGCACCACAGTGACGCTATGGAACCTGGTGGAACCGAGGGGCCACAGTGACACTGTGGGGCCTTTTGGAAGCAACAGGACCCTGGTGGGAAGCCACGGGATGATTAATCCTGCACGAACCTGCTCCAGGTGGGCTCCTCTCTCCCGGCTTCCACAGGTGCTGCTAGGATCCCACTCCGGCACTGGCTTGGCACGGGCTCACGGCTTCCTTTGGCAATGGCTCTGCTCCAGGATGGCATGCTGCAGAGAATGCAGGTAGATTTTGTGCTCACTCCTGGCATGCAGCTGGACAATAAAGCCTGATCCAGCCCCCCCTCAGCATATGTCCGGCTCTGGCATTGGGGCGGGGCAACTTTGGGAGCAGCCCCAGCCCTGCTCCTGCTCCCGGCTGGGCACCCAGCTGCTGGGACACAGGTGTGTCCTGATGCCACCGTCTACTCCTTTGAGAAGGGGAGGACAGAGTGCATCAGGGAGTTTGGTGTGGCTTACATGCGGCAAGGAGAAGGTGCAGCCCCAAACTGGCTTTCACTTCTAGAACCTTTTGCTATTGCGGGAGCAGCTGCTGGAGCTTTTCAACCGAGCTGCAAGAGTGAAAAGTGTGATGGCATGTCTATCTGAGAAGGAAGGTTCGGTGCCGCAGCCTGTTGTGCACAATTTATATGCTGATAAGAGAAGGGGGTGCTTTTGGAACGTTTTCCTTCCTGACACTTCTGTCTCTGTGAGCTTTAGCTGCTTGGACTCAGGGATACCGAAGGTATGTGAAAGTGACTGGGATGCGAGAATCATGTTGCACAGGGAACAGGGAAGGTCAGCAAATGTTTCCTGTCCTGGCACATCTCTCAGTCTGAACTGCAGCTGCAGATGCTTCACTTCCGCCAAGGACTCTGCCACCTTGAGAGAAGGATGCGCTCTATGGAGTTGAGAAAGAAAGTGCGTCTCACTAGCTTCTTTCCTCTACTTCATAGACAGCAAAGGGGCTATGAAAGGCAGCACTGGCTTTTTGTTCTAGGACTTCTTCTTTACAAGCAGCTGCTGGATGTTTGGAAGGGGGTTTGGGATATGCAAAAATGAGAGGCTAAGATGGTAAGAGGGTAAGATGGAAGTCATCTGGCAAAAGCAGAGCTCACAAAAGGGCCAGCTGAGAAAGCTCTTGCTGCCTACAACTTCAACTGCACCCCTCAAAGCAGCAGCACACACGCTGCTCTCGGCACTTTCCTTCTCAGCTCTACGCACCATCCTAAGCCTTGCCTCTCCCACACTCAGGATCCAAAGACAACGGCACCAGGGACTGCTCACACACTAAAGGCACCAGGACAAAAGGCTCACCAGCTTGGCCTTTGCATTCCCGCTGACAGCTCCACAGCTTGAACCCAGAGAACTGCCTGCTGCCAACAGCCTTTCCAATCACTCTGAGCACCTCATGACAAGGAGTGTGGGGAATGAATCTCCAGCAGCCTCCTGCCCCAGGCTGTCCCCCGGGAGCAGCCCTGCTCCAGGCTGTGACTGCCACCTGCACAGCCAAAGGACCCAGAGCCGGTGTTACACACCACGGCTGTGCCTGGCACAGAGACACCAGTGGCCACACAAGTGGCCATGGCACTGTCCACACACAGTCCCTGCTGCTGCTCCCCCAGCCGCTGGCACCAACTCCCAGCCACCCACTCCTAAAGCCACGGGGCCCACTGGGACACTGCGGGGGCTCGTGGAAGCCAGCGGCCATTGTGACACAGCGGGGCTGCACAGAGCCCACGGTGCTTTGTGACCCGTGGCTCCCAGGAGAGCCTTTGTGATGCTGGGGAACTACAAGGAAGCCTGGCTCCTCTGTGACACCACCACAGAAGCTCAGGGGAGCCCTTGAGACTGTGCTGATGCTATTGAACCTGATGCAACCCTGCCTCCTCTGTGACACCACAGAAGCTCTTGGAGCCCTGGAGACCGTGGTGATGCTATGGAACCTGATGCAACCCTGCCTCCTCTGTGACACCACAGAACCTCTGGGAGCCCTGGAGACCGTGCTGATGCTATGGAACCTGATGCAACCCTGCCTCCACTGTGACACCACAGAAGCTCAGGGAGCCCTGGAGACTGTGGTGATGCTATGGAACCTGATGCAACCCTGCCTCCACTGTGACACCACAGAACCTCTGGGAGCCCTGGAGACCGTGCTGATGCTATGGAACCTGATGCAACCCTGCCTCCACTGTGACACCACAGAAGCTCGGGGAGCTCTGCAGACCGTGGGGATGCTGGCGAAGCTGACGGAACCCTGGGCACCACAGTGACGCTATGGAACCTGGTGGAACCGAGGGGCCACAGTGACACTGTGGGGCCTTTTGGAAGCAACAGGACCCTGGTGGGAAGCCACGGGATGATTAATCCTGCACGAACCTGCTCCAGGTGGGCTCCTCTCTCCCGGCTTCCACAGGTGCTGCTAGGATCCCACTCCGGCACTGGCTTGGCACGGGCTCACGGCTTCCTTTGGCAATGGCTCTGCTCCAGGATGGCATGCTGCAGAGAATGCAGGTAGATTTTGTGCTCACTCCTGGCATGCAGCTGGACAATAAAGCCTGATCCAGCCCCCCCTCAGCATATGTCCGGCTCTGGCATTGGGGCGGGGCAACTTTGGGAGCAGCCCCAGCCCTGCTCCTGCTCCCGGCTGGGCACCCAGCTGCTGGGACACAGGTGTGTCCTGATGCCACCGTCTACTCCTTTGAGAAGGGGAGGACAGAGTGCATCAGGGAGTTTGGTGTGGCTTACATGCGGCAAGGAGAAGGTGCAGCCCCAAACTGGCTTTCACTTCTAGAACCTTTTGCTATTGCGGGAGCAGCTGCTGGAGCTTTTCAACCGAGCTGCAAGAGTGAAAAGTGTGATGGCATGTCTATCTGAGAAGGAAGGTTCGGTGCCGCAGCCTGTTGTGCACAATTTATATGCTGATAAGAGAAGGGGGTGCTTTTGCAACGTTTTCCTTCCTGACACTTCTGTCTCTGTGAGCTTTAGCTGCTTGGACTCAGGGATACCGAAGGTATGTGAAAGTGACTGGGATGCGAGAATCATGTTGCACAGGGAACAGGGAAGGTCAGCAAATGTTTCCTGTCCTGGCACATCTCTCAGTCTGAACTGCAGCTGCAGATGCTTCACTTCCGCCAAGGACTCTGCCACCTTGAGAGAAGGATGCGCTCTATGGAGTTGAGAAAGAAAGTGCGTCTCACTAGCTTCTTTCCTCTACTTCATAGACAGCAAAGGGGCTATGAAAGGCAGCACTGGCTTTTTGTTCTAGGACTTCTTCTTTACAAGCAGCTGCTGGATGTTTGGAAGGGGGTTTGGGATATGCAAAAATGAGAGGCTAAGATGGTAAGAGGGTAAGATGGAAGTCATCTGGCAAAAGCAGAGCTCACAAAAGGGCCAGCTGAGAAAGCTCTTGCTGCCTACAACTTCAACTGCACCCCTCAAAGCAGCAGCACACACGCTGCTCTCGGCACTTTCCTTCTCAGCTCTACGCACCATCCTAAGCCTTGCCTCTCCCACACTCAGGATCCAAAGACAACGGCACCAGGGACTGCTCACACACTAAAGGCACCAGGACAAAAGGCTCACCAGCTTGGCCTTTGCATTCCCGCTGACAGCTCCACAGCTTGAACCCAGAGAACTGCCTGCTGCCAACAGCCTTTCCAATCACTCTGAGCACCTCATGACAAGGAGTGTGGGGAATGAATCTCCAGCAGCCTCCTGCCCCAGGCTGTCCCCCGGGAGCAGCCCTGCTCCAGGCTGTGACTGCCACCTGCACAGCCAAAGGACCCAGAGCCGGTGTTACACACCACGGCTGTGCCTGGCACAGAGACACCAGTGGCCACACAAGTGGCCATGGCACTGTCCACACACAGTCCCTGCTGCTGCTCCCCCAGCCGCTGGCACCAACTCCCAGCCACCCACTCCTAAAGCCACGGGGCCCACTGGGACACTGCGGGGGCTCGTGGAAGCCAGCGGCCCATGTGACACAGCGGGGCTGCACAGAGCCCACGGTGCTTTGTGACCCGTGGCTCCCAGGAGAGCCTTTGTGATGCTGGGGAACTACAAGGAAGCCTGGCTCCTCTGTGACACCACCACAGAAGCTCAGGGGAGCCCTGGAGGCCGTGCTGATGCTATTGAACCTGATGCAACCCTGCCTCCTCTGTGACACCACAGAACCTCTGGGAGCTCTGGAGACCGTGCTGATGCTATGGAACCTGATGCAACCCTGCCTCCACTGTGACACCACAGAAGCTCAGGGAGCCCTGGAGACTGTGGTGATGCTATGGAACCTGATGCAACCCTGCCTCCACTGTGACACCACAGAACCTCTGGGAGCCCTGGAGACCGTGCTGATGCTATGGAACCTGATGCAACCCTGCCTCCACTGTGACACCACAGAAGCTCGGGGAGCTCTGCAGACCGTGGGGATGCTGGCGAAGCTGACGGAACCCTGGGCACCACAGTGACGCTATGGAACCTGGTGGAACCGAGGGGCCACAGTGACACTGTGGGGCCTTTTGGAAGCAACAGGACCCTGGTGGGAAGCCACGGGATGATTAATCCTGCACGAACCTGCTCCAGGTGGGCTCCTCTCTCCCGGCTTCCACAGGTGCTGCTAGGATCCCACTCCGGCACTGGCTTGGCACGGGCTCACGGCTTCCTTTGGCAATGGCTCTGCTCCAGGATGGCATGCTGCAGAGAATGCAGGTAGATTTTGTGCTCACTCCTGGCATGCAGCTGGACAATAAAGCCTGATCCAGCCCCCCCTCAGCATATGTCCGGCTCTGGCATTGGGGCGGGGCAACTTTGGGAGCAGCCCCAGCCCTGCTCCTGCTCCCGGCTGGGCACCCAGCTGCTGGGACACAGGTGTGTCCTGATGCCACCGTCTACTCCTTTGAGAAGGGGAGGACAGAGTGCATCAGGGAGTTTGGTGTGGCTTACATGCGGCAAGGAGAAGGTGCAGCCCCAAACTGGCTTTCACTTCTAGAACCTTTTGCTATTGCGGGAGCAGCTGCTGGAGCTTTTCAACCGAGCTGCAAGAGTGAAAAGTGTGATGGCATGTCTATCTGAGAAGGAAGGTTCGGTGCCGCAGCCTGTTGTGCACAATTTATATGCTGATAAGAGAAGGGGGTGCTTTTGGAACGTTTTCCTTCCTGACACTTCTGTCTCTGTGAGCTTTAGCTGCTTGGACTCAGGGATACCGAAGGTATGTGAAAGTGACTGGGATGCGAGAATCATGTTGCACAGGGAACAGGGAAGGTCAGCAAATGTCTCCTGTCCTGGCACATCTCTCAGTCTGAACTGCAGCTGCAGATGCTTCACTTCCGCCAAGGACTCTGCCACCTTGAGAGAAGGATGCGCTCTATGGAGTTGAGAAAGAAAGTGCGTCTCACTAGCTTCTTTCCTCTACTTCATAGACAGCAAAGGGGCTATGAAAGGCAGCACTGGCTTTTTGTTCTAGGACTTCTTCTTTACAAGCAGCTGCTGGATGTTTGGAAGGGGGTTTGGGATATGCAAAAATGAGAGGCTAAGATGGTAAGAGGGTAAGATGGAAGTCATCTGGCAAAAGCAGAGCTCACAAAAGGGCCAGCTGAGAAAGCTCTTGCTGCCTACAACTTCAACTGCACCCCTCAAAGCAGCAGCACACACGCTGCTCTCGGCACTTTCCTTCTCAGCTCTACGCACCATCCTAAGCCTTGCCTCTTCCACACTCAGGATCCAAAGACAACGGCACCAGGGACTGCTCACACACTAAAGGCACCAGGACAAAAGGCTCACCAGCTTGGCCTTTGCATTCCCGCTGACAGCTCCACAGCTTGAACTCAGAGAACTGCCTGCTGCCAACAGCCTTTCCAATCACTCTGAGCACCTCATGACAAGGAGTGTGGGGAATGAATCTCCAGCAGCCTCCTGCCCCAGGCTGTCCCCCGGGAGCAGCCCTGCTCCAGGCCGTGACTGCCACCTGCACAGCCAAAGGACCCAGAGCCGGTGTTACAGACCACGGCTGTGCCTGGCACAGAGACACCAGTGGCCACACAAGTGGCCATGGCACTGTCCACACACAGTCCCTGCTGCTGCTCCCCCAGCCGCTGGCACCAACTCCCAGCCACCCACTCCTAAAGCCACGGGGCCCACTGGGACACTGCGGGGGCTCGTGGAAGCCAGCGGCCATTGTGACACAGCGGGGCTGCACAGAGCCCACGGTGCTTTGTGACCCGTGGCTCCCAGGAGAGCCTTTGTGATGCTGGGGAACTACAAGGAAGCCTGGCTCCTCTGTGACACCACCACAGAAGCTCAGGGGAGCCCTGGAGACCGTGCTGATGCTATTGAACCTGATGCAACCCTGCCTCCTCTGTGACACCACAGAACCTCTGGGAGCCCTGGAGACCGTGCTGATGCTATGGAACCTGATGCAACCCTGCCTCCACTGTGACACCACAGAAGCTCAGGGAGCCCTGGAGACTGTGGTGATGCTATGGAACCTGATGCAACCCTGCCTCCACTGTGACACCACAGAACCTCTGGGAGCCCTGGAGACCGTGCTGATGCTATGGAACCTGATGCAACCCTGCCTCCACTGTGACACCACAGAAGCTCGGGGAGCTCTGCAGACCGTGGGGATGCTGGCGAAGCTGACGGAACCCTGGGCACCACAGTGACGCTATGGAACCTGGTGGAACCGAGGGGCCACAGTGACACTGTGGGGCCTTTTGGAAGCAACAGGACCCTGGTGGGAAGCCACGGGATGATTAATCCTGCACGAACCTGCTCCAGGTGGGCTCCTCTCTCCCGGCTTCCACAGGTGCTGCTAGGATCCCACTCCGGCACTGGCTTGGCACGGGCTCACGGCTTCCTTTGGCAATGGCTCTGCTCCAGGATGGCATGCTGCAGAGAATGCAGGTAGATTTTGTGCTCACTCCTGGCATGCAGCTGGACAATAAAGCCTGATCCAGCCCCCCCTCAGCATATGTCCGGCTCTGGCATTGGGGCGGGGCAACTTTGGGAGCAGCCCCAGCCCTGCTCCTGCTCCCGGCTGGGCACCCAGCTGCTGGGACACAGGTGTGTCCTGATGCCACCGTCTACTCCTTTGAGAAGGGGAGGACAGAGTGCATCAGGGAGTTTGGTGTGGCTTACATGCGGCAAGGAGAAGGTGCAGCCCCAAACTGGCTTTCACTTCTAGAACCTTTTGCTATTGCGGGAGCAGCTGCTGGAGCTTTTCAACCGAGCTGCAAGAGTGAAAAGTGTGATGGCATGTCTATCTGAGAAGGAAGGTTCGGTGCCGCAGCCTGTTGTGCACAATTTATATGCTGATAAGAGAAGGGGGTGCTTTTGCAACGTTTTCCTTCCTGACACTTCTGTCTCTGTGAGCTTTAGCTGCTTGGACTCAGGGATACCGAAGGTATGTGAAAGTGACTGGGATGCGAGAATCATGTTGCACAGGGAACAGGGAAGGTCAGCAAATGTTTCCTGTCCTGGCACATCTCTCAGTCTGAACTGCAGCTGCAGATGCTTCACTTCCGCCAAGGACTCTGCCACCTTGAGAGAAGGATGCGCTCTATGGAGTTGAGAAAGAAAGTGCGTCTCACTAGCTTCTTTCCTCTACTTCATAGACAGCAAAGGGGCTATGAAAGGCAGCACTGGCTTTTTGTTCTAGGACTTCTTCTTTACAAGCAGCTGCTGGATGTTTGGAAGGGGGTTTGGGATATGCAAAAATGAGAGGCTAAGATGGTAAGAGGGTAAGATGGAAGTCATCTGGCAAAAGCAGAGCTCACAAAAGGGCCAGCTGAGAAAGCTCTTGCTGCCTACAACTTCAACTGCACCCCTCAAAGCAGCAGCACACACGCTGCTCTCGGCACTTTCCTTCTCAGCTCTACGCACCATCCTAAGCCTTGCCTCTCCCACACTCAGGATCCAAAGACAACGGCACCAGGGACTGCTCACACACTAAAGGCACCAGGACAAAAGGCTCACCAGCTTGGCCTTTGCATTCCCGCTGACAGCTCCACAGCTTGAACCCAGAGAACTGCCTGCTGCCAACAGCCTTTCCAATCACTCTGAGCACCTCATGACAAGGAGTGTGGGGAATGAATCTCCAGCAGCCTCCTGCCCCAGGCTGTCCCCCGGGAGCAGCCCTGCTCCAGACCGTGACTGCCACCTGCACAGCCAAAGGACCCAGAGCCGGTGTTACACACCACGGCTGTGCCTGGCACAGAGACACCAGTGGCCACACAAGTGGCCATGGCACTGTCCACACACAGTCCCTGCTGCTGCTCCCCCAGCCGCTGGCACCAACTCCCAGCCACCCACTCCTAAAGCCACGGGGCCCACTGGGACACTGCGGGGGCTCGTGGAAGCCAGCGGCCATTGTGACACAGCGGGGCTGCACAGAGCCCACGGTGCTTTGTGACCCGTGGCTCCCAGGAGAGCCTTTGTGATGCTGGGGAACTACAAGGAAGCCTGGCTCCTCTGTGACACCACCACAGAAGCTCAGGGGAGCCCTGGAGACCGTGCTGATGCTATTGAACCTGATGCAACCCTGCCTCCTCTGTGACAACACAGAAGCTCTTGGAGCCCTGGAGACCGTGGTGATGCTATGGAACCTGATGCAACCCTGCCTCCTCTGTGACACCACAGAACCTCTGGGAGCCCTGGAGACCGTGCTGATGCTATGGAACCTGATGCAACCCTGCCTCCTCTGTGACACCACAGAAGCTCAGGGAGCCCTGGAGACTGTGGTGATGCTATGGAACCTGATGCAACCCTGCCTCCACTGTGACACCACAGAAGCTCGGGGAGCTCTGCAGACCGTGGGGATGCTGGCGAAGCTGACGGAACCCTGGGCACCACAGTGACGCTATGGAACCTGGTGGAACCGAGGGGCCACAGTGACACTGTGGGGCCTTTTGGAAGCAACAGGACCCTGGTGGGAAGCCACGGGATGATTAATCCTGCACGAACCTGCTCCAGGTGGGCTCCTCTCTCCCGGCTTCCACAGGTGCTGCTAGGATCCCACTCCGGCACTGGCTTGGCACGGGCTCACGGCTTCCTTTGGCAATGGCTCTGCTCCAGGATGGCATGCTGCAGAGAATGCAGGTAGATTTTGTGCTCACTCCTGGCATGCAGCTGGACAATAAAGCCTGATCCAGCCCCCCCTCAGCATATGTCCGGCTCTGGCATTGGGGCGGGGCAACTTTGGGAGCAGCCCCAGCCCTGCTCCTGCTCCCGGCTGGGCACCCAGCTGCTGGGACACAGGTGTGTCCTGATGCCACCGTCTACTCCTTTGAGAAGGGGAGGACAGAGTGCATCAGGGAGTTTGGTGTGGCTTACATGCAGCAAGGAGAAGGTGCAGCCCCAAACTGGCTTTCACTTCTAGAACCTTTTGCTATTGCGGGAGCAGCTGCTGGAGCTTTTCAACCGAGCTGCAAGAGTGAAAAGTGTGATGGCATGTCTATCTGAGAAGGAAGGTTCGGTGCTGCAGCCTGTTGTGCACAATTTATATGCTGATAAGAGAAGGGGGTGCTTTTGCAACGTTTTCCTTCCTGACACTTCTGTCTCTGTGAGCTTTAGCTGCTTGGACTCAGGGATACCGAAGGTATGTGAAAGTGACTGGGATGCGAGAATCATGTTGCACAGGGAACAGGGAAGGTCAGCAAATGTTTCCTGTCCTGGCACATCTCTCAGTCTGAACTGCAGCTGCAGATGCTTCACTTCCGCCAAGGACTCTGCCACCTTGAGAGAAGGATGCGCTCTATGGAGTTGAGAAAGAAAGTGCGTCTCACTAGCTTCTTTCCTCTACTTCATAGACAGCAAAGGGGCTATGAAAGGCAGCACTGGCTTTTTGTTCTAGGACTTCTTCTTTACAAGCAGCTGCTGGATGTTTGGAAGGGGGTTTGGGATATGCAAAAATAAGAGGCTAAGATGGTAAGAGGGTAAGATGGAAGTCATCTGGCAAAAGCAGAGCTCACAAAAGGGCCAGCTGAGAAAGCTCTTGCTGCCTACAACTTCAACTGCACCCCTCAAAGCAGCAGCACACATGCTGCTCTCGGCACTTTCCTTCTCAGCTCTACGCACCATCCTAAGCCTTGCCTCTCCCACACTCAGGATCCAAAGACAACGGCACCAGGGACTGCTCACACACTAAAGGCACCAGGACAAAAGGCTCACCAGCTTGGCCTTTGCATTCCCGCTGACAGCTCCACAGCTTGAACCCAGAGAACTGCCTGCTGCCAACAGCCTTTCCAATCACTCTGAGCACCTCATGACAAGGAGTGTGGGGAATGAATCTCCAGCAGCCTCCTGCCCCAGGCTGTCCCCCGGGAGCAGCCCTGCTCCAGGCCGTGACTGCCACCTGCACAGCCAAAGGACCCAGAACCGGTGTTACACACCACGGCTGTGCCTGGCACAGAGACACCAGTGGCCACACAAGTGGCCATGGCACTGTCCACACACAGTCCCTGCTGCTGCTCCCCCAGCCGCTGGCACCAACTCCCAGCCACCCACTCCTAAAGCCATGGGGCCCACTGGGACACTGCGGGGGCTCGTGGAAGCCAGCGGCCATTGTGACACAGCGGGGCTGCACAGAGCCCACGGTGCTTTGTGACCCGTGGCTCCCAGGAGAGCCTTTGTTGTTGGGGAAGATGAAACAGGAAAGCCTTATAAATATGATTGCCTAACAAAAGATTCTGGGAATATGAAAACTGTGAGCGACATCGAAATGAAGGCCATCTTTGAGATATAGAGTCTTAGTTACTGAACAACTGGAAAACAATGGTATAGCCGGCTGAAGGTAATCCCCTCTTGATTGAACAATACCCTCTGCTTGCAGACAGGTCCAAGGGTCAGAGCAGACCCTACTAGCTCAGCAGAAGGGGTCCAAAGAGTAGTTTTTAGAAGTTAAAATGTAACACTCTATGGTAATGTAAGAACTCTTATAGGCTGTATGTAAATGCTATAGGATTTGTACCTTGTATTAGATTGGCTACTGAGAATTAGAATATTCACTACAGAAGATGATTTATTGTATTGTAACAAGCTCCTCGCTCTCTTAACTCCTCTCCTCTTAGTAATGCTCTTCTCCTCTTAGTAACGCTCTTAGTAACTCTCTTAGTAGCTCTCTTAGTAATGCTCTTCTCCTCTTAGTAGCTCTCTTAGTAACTCTCTTGCTCTTCTTCTTCCTCTTAATTCAGCTCTCCTCTTAGTTTGTCTCTCTTGCTCTTTACACTCTTAGCTCTCAGCCTCTTGCTCTAGCTCTCTCGCTCACTCTCTCTCCCTCTCTTACACCTTGGGCCTGCTTGGAGCTGCAGCTGGCAGCTCTAAGCAGTGCCCCTGTACCCACGCCCTCTGCAATAAACTGCATGCTCCAAAGACCTGCTTATAGAGATCTCTCGTCGCCGTCCATCTCCAGCCGGCCCGACCGAACCCACACCCTCATCACCATCATCGCCATCAATTTCGACAAACTGGCGCCCAAACGTGAGTGAAGGCCTGATTCAGCTTCTTCCACCTGTGAGAGACTTCGCCATGGACGGTAACTAAAAGACCAGTTATAGCCACCTGGAACGTGTCGTGAGCACGGCATACCGTTGCTGCGCAGCGTAAAAGCCGGAGCTCTATAACTCTGCTGAGGCAGCCCTCGAGCACGGGGAGCCGTTACTTCGTAGCAATTACCTGGAGCTCTCGGAGGGAGGAAATTGCCTGGCAGTCCTCGAGCACAGACGGCCACTGCTGCGCAGCGGTTACCTAGAGCTCTTTGAGGAAGTTTGCCGTGGTACCCCTCGAGCACAGACACGCTGCTAAGCAGTGCAGACCGGAGCTCTTAGGAGGGATCCAGCCGCGCGCCCGAGCACAGGCGGGTATTGCTCAGCACCGCCCGCGCTGGAGCTCTGAGTGGAGACACCTGCGAGGTCCCGAGCACGGAAAGCCGTTGCCAAGCGACGCCTGAAACCGGAGCTCTGAGGAGGGACCCGACAGCAGCGTCCTGAGCGCCGTGTGGAGAGCCTGGCCAGCCCCCCACGACGGACTTCTGATTAAGGACCCTGCCCCCTGCGACATCTAGGTGAGTATCATACTGGTCAATAATGGGACAAACTCACTCTGCCCATGACAGACATCTCTATAAACAACTTAAGTACTTACTAAGCTCCGGTCCAAGTCAATTACCTAAACAGGAGCTAAAAAACCTCTTAGAATGGACTCTGATTAATTTCCCAAATGCTGACCGTTCAGCCGTCTTTACAAGAGACTTCTGGGACACAGTTCGGGTTAAACTCTTTAATAATATCTCCCGCCGGGATTGGGCTGCCGCGGAGCTGGTCCCGGCTTGCAGAGCGCTCGTGGAGCTGTTTGCTGTGAAGGCGCCGCCCGCAGCAGCCACCTCGCCGGGTCCCGCTCCTGCTGCGAGCCCGCCCCTTGCCGCCGCGAGCCTGCAACCGGGCACGGCCCCCGCCCCGCCGCCGGACCTCACGGCTCCGGTACCCGCGGTCCAGCTGTCTCGTGCCGCCCCGCCCCACCCCCCCGCGGTCCCTGCACCGGTCACCCCTGCCCCACCGGACTCCACCGCCCCCCCCACCGCCCCCGTCATCTCCACCCCCACGGTCCCGTTAGTCCCTGCTGTCCCGCCTCTCGCGGCTCCGGTAGCCGCGGTCCGACTGACTCGTGCCGCCCCGCCCCCCGCCCCCGCTGTCCTGGCAGCTGTCACCCCTGTCCCACCGGACCCTACGACCCCCTCCACCGCTCCCCCCATCCCCGCCCCCCCCATCCCGTTCCTCCCTGCTGCCCCGGCTCCCGCGGTCCCCGCCCTCGGCTCCAGCGTCTTCGCGGCCCCGTCCCTCGCTCCTCCCACCCCGTCCGCCAGCGCCTTCGCGGCCCCGCCCCCCGCCGATAGCCCCGCGGGGCCAGCGGCTGCTCCCCAGCCACCTACGGGTCCTACCGCTCCCCTAGCCGCGCCTGTTATGGCTGTAGCCACCATCATAGCCGGCCCCCCGCAAAGCCAGGCGGCGACCCTTCTTCCAGCCCCCCAGGTCCCCCTCGCCGCCACCGACACGGCGCCGGTGGTGGTCAACGTCCCGTCCGCGTCCGTGGGACACGGAGCGCCCCAGCCCCGCCAGCCACCTGGTGCCGGCGCTGCAGCGCCTACACAGATGGCTGCTGCCTCTCCCGTGCCTGCCGCTGCTCCAGCCCCGTCTCCTGGCACCGCCGCGCCGGCAGCCACACCAGCCCAGCCTGCAAACTCCCAGCGGCAGCACGCCGCGGTCCAGCCGCCGACTGGCCCACCGTTCGCCATGGCCCCACCGCAACATACTCCCGCCGCCTCCACGCCGGCCCTCCCGCCTCCCGCAGCCCCGGGATCGTCTCCTGCCGACGGGACAGCCCTGCCACCTCCTGCTCTCCCCGACACACAGACAGCGGCCATCACAGTCCGCCACGTTGACCTGATGGCGTAACCCACGCACGCTCACACTTCTCCAACCACAGCACTGCTCACGGAACTAGCTCCGCCACCGCCCCCCACGGCTTTCACCTCGCCTTCAATAGAGCCACCCGCACCCCCTCGCCCGCTGCCGCGGAGCCGGTTGCTCGCGGCCCCCCCGCCTCCTCGCCCGCCACCGCGGAGATCGGCAGTGCCATCGCCGCCCCCGCCGGGGCCCTCCGGCACCGCACAGCTGTATCCCTCGGCTACCACCGCCCAGCAACATCCCTCCGCGCAGCTCAGCCTCGCCTCACAAGCCGCAAACAGGGGGGGAACGGAGGGCAGTGGTGCAGCTCCAGTGGCAGGGAAGACGGAGAGCCGCTCTGCCCGAGCTGATGCTTTAAATCTAACACCAGGAAACCCTGAAAAGCAGCCAGATTTGTTTGCAATGAGCCCCAGAGTCCCGCCAGCGAGCGGCTGGGATCTTGCAACCCATAAGGAGAAAACGAGTTCTGAGAGTTTGTTAGCGCTACTTTCTGAATCAAAAAATCCTCCAAAGTGCTCAGATTATTCTCAATTAACAGATTGGCATGAAATAAGACTCCAAAGCTGTAAAGATGAAAGTCTATTAGCTAAGCCTGTGATAGCTAGCCAACAGCCTGACAGTCCCAAAACGTGGGTTCCCATCCCCACTCACGAAATTAAAGAACTAAGAAGGGCTGTAAGAGATAGTGGTATTTGCTCACCGTATCTTAAACAACTGCTAAAAAGTACCCTAAAAAGAACACATCAAACCCTAAAACGCATTTTAGATCAACAGAGAGGGGGAGAAGTCCAGGATACACCTCAAAGGAGGTTGAACAAGGCTTTGTATGTTTACAATTTTTTGAATAGCTCTGCAGAAGAGCCTGATCCCCCCATTTATAGACATTTTTTGAACAACAAAAAAGCAAAACTGAAAGAGCGCCCCCCAGTTTTGATTAAAAATCTAGACTCAGGAAAAATAGAAGGACCATACAATCTTATAATGTGGGGGAAGGGGTTTGCATGTGTTTCCACAGGTGAAGGAATCAAGTGGGTTCCAGCAAAAAACGTGAAGCCATACCTCGCATCAAAGCCTGCTGATGCCACCACACCAGCCAGTGACCCTGCAAGTGGAAGCCAGGAAGCAAGCACCCAGACCTGAACTGCGCAGAATCACCAGAAGAAAGTGATCTGCCAAAAACAGCTCAAGAAAAGAATGGAGTTTTCTCATTTGCGCGCGTGCATGTTGCTTTTATTCTTTTGTTTTAGTTTTTGTAGTGAAGCTTTACCTGTGAATCAACCAAAGACAAATGTCTGGGTTGCTTTAGCCAAATCCGCAGGCTCCGATACCATCTGTCTATCTGACACAAGCCCTGACAAACCTTTTTCAACCTGTTTAGTTGGAGTACCTCTTCCAGAAGGTTTTGATAATATTACTCTTGATAAGTATTGGCCATATGACGATCATCATGTATCTCCAACTCCCAGCCATAGACACCAAACTTATATTGATAATTCTAAAATTGATAAATCTGACCTTCAAGAGCTAGAAATCCTAGGTTCGTTAACTATGGATACCTGCTATTTCTTTCACTTTCAAGGAGAAAACGGTCCCCATTTAAATGTTACCCCATATCACCCAGCTTATAGCAATGTAACTTCTTGGTGTAGTCAAGTTAAGCTTCTTATATATGACGAACCTCATGCAGATCGTTTTAGCAAACTTCCTATTCGATTCCCCAGAGGAATTTGGCTCATCTGTGGAGACAGGGCCTGGCAAGGTATACCTTCAAAAATAGATGGTGGCCCTTGTGCTCTGGGACAACTTACAATTATTGCTCCCAGTGTCAAAGAGGTAATCAAAAAGAAAAGCAGAAAGATCAGATCTTCCTGGGGACATCAGTACGATAGTGACTGTGATAGTGACTTCCACCCTTGGAACTCTGGAAAATCAATTGTTGCAAGCATTTTTCTACCTCAGTTAAGCTCCTCAATTGCTTTAAAACAGTTAAACAAGTTGGGATGTTGGCTCAGCAAGGAGGTAAATGCCACCTCTACTATGATCAGTGATCTGTTAACCGATGAAGAGGCAGTCAGACATGCCACTTTACAAAATAGAGCTGCCGTTGATTATCTTTTATTAGCACATGGGCACGGCTGTGAAGATTTTGAAGGATTATGCTGTATGAACTTATCCGATCATTCTGTTTCCATTCACAAACAGCTACAAAACCTAAAGGATCTAGCTAACCAAATTAGAACAGATGACCCGTCTTGGCTGGACAGTTTGTTTGATGATTGGAGCTTTGCACCTTGGCTAAGGGAACTCTGTAAAATAGGCTTGATTATTCTAGTAGTAATAATTATAGTTTTAGTAGCAGTACCTTGTATGCTTCAGTGTGTGCAAAAAATAACGAGTAGGACTGTATCTAATATCTTAGTTGTTCATCAGAACGGGGGAGATGTTGGGGAAGATGAAACAGGAAAGCCTTATAAATATGATTGCCTAACAAAAGATTCTGGGAATATGAAAACTGTGAGCGACATCGAAATGAAGGCCATCTTTGAGATATAGAGTCTTAGTTACTGAACAACTGGAAAACAATGGTATAGCCGGCTGAAGGTAATCCCCTCTTGATTGAACAATACCCTCTGCTTGCAGACAGGTCCAAGGGTCAGAGCAGACCCTACTAGCTCAGCAGAAGGGGTCCAAAGAGTAGTTTTTAGAAGTTAAAATGTAACACTCTATGGTAATGTAAGAACTCTTATAGGCTGTATGTAAATGCTATAGGATTTGTACCTTGTATTAGATTGGCTACTGAGAATTAGAATATTCACTACAGAAGATGATTTATTGTATTGTAACAAGCTCCTCGCTCTCTTAACTCCTCTCCTCTTAGTAATGCTCTTCTCCTCTTAGTAACGCTCTTAGTAACTCTCTTAGTAGCTCTCTTAGTAATGCTCTTCTCCTCTTAGTAGCTCTCTTAGTAACTCTCTTGCTCTTCTTCTTCCTCTTAATTCAGCTCTCCTCTTAGTTTGTCTCTCTTGCTCTTTACACTCTTAGCTCTCAGCCTCTTGCTCTAGCTCTCTCGCTCACTCTCTCTCCCTCTCTTACACCTTGGGCCTGCTTGGAGCTGCAGCTGGCAGCTCTAAGCAGTGCCCCTGTACCCACGCCCTCTGCAATAAACTGCATGCTCCAAAGACCTGCTTATAGAGATCTCTCGTCGCCGTCCATCTCCAGCCGGGCCCGACCGAACCCACACCCTCATCACCATCATCGCCATCAATTTCGACATTTGTGATGCTGGGGAACTACAAGGAAGCCTGGCTCCTCTGTGACACCACCACAGAAGCTCAGGGGAGCCCTGGAGACCGTGCTGATGCTATTGAACCTGATGCAACCCTGCCTCCTCTGTGACACCACAGAAGCTCTTGGAGCCCTGGAGACCGTGGTGATGCTATGGAACCTGATGCAACCCTGCCTCCTCTGTGACACCACAGAACCTCTGGGAGCCCTGGAGACCGTGCTGATGCTATGGAACCTGATGCAACCCTGCCTCCACTGTGACACCACAGAAGCTCAGGGAGCCCTGGAGACTGTGGTGATGCTATGGAACCTGATGCAACCCTGCCTCCACTGTGACACCACAGAACCTCTGGGAGCCCTGGAGACCGTGGTGATGCTATGGAACCTTATGCAACCCTGCCTCCACTGTGACACCACAGAAGCTCGGGGAGCTCTGCAGACCGTGGGGATGCTGGCGAAGCTGACGGAACCCTGGGCACCACAGTGACGCTATGGAACCTGGTGGAACCGAGGGGCCACAGTGACACTGTGGGGCCTTTTGGAAGCAACAGGACCCTGGTGGGAAGCCACGGGATGATTAATCCTGCACGAACCTGCTCCAGGTGGGCTCCTCTCTCCCGGCTTCCACAGGTGCTGCTAGGATCCCACTCCGGCACTGGCTTGGCACGGGCTCACGGCTTCCTTTGGCAATGGCTCTGCTCCAGGATGGCATGCTGCAGAGAATGCAGGTAGATTTTGTGCTCACTCCTGGCATGCAGCTGGACAATAAAGCCTGATCCAGCCCCCCCTCAGCATATGTCCGGCTCTGGCATTGGGGCGGGGCAACTTTGGGAGCAGCCCCAGCCCTGCTCCTGCTCCCGGCTGGGCACCCAGCTGCTGGGACACAGGTGTGTCCTGATGCCACCGTCTACTCCTTTGAGAAGGGGAGGACAGAGTGCATCAGGGAGTTTGGTGTGGCTTACATGCGGCAAGGAGAAGGTGCAGCCCCAAACTGGCTTTCACTTCTAGAACCTTTTGCTATTGCGGGAGCAGCTGCTGGAGCTTTTCAACCGAGCTGCAAGAGTGAAAAGTGTGATGGCATGTCTATCTGAGAAGGAAGGTTCGGTGCCGCAGCCTGTTGTGCACAATTTATATGCTGATAAGAGAAGGGGGTGCTTTTGCAACGTTTTCCTTCCTGACACTTCTGTCTCTGTGAGCTTTAGCTGCTTGGACTCAGGGATACCGAAGGTATGTGAAA
Organism: Aphelocoma coerulescens; assembly: GCF_041296385.1. Taxonomy (NCBI): domain Eukaryota; kingdom Metazoa; phylum Chordata; class Aves; order Passeriformes; family Corvidae; genus Aphelocoma; species Aphelocoma coerulescens. The sequence goes on along the minus strand of NW_027183639.1, from coordinate 91,176 downwards.
GTGACTGGGATGCGAGAATCATGTTGCACAGGGAACAGGGAAGGTCAGCAAATGTTTCCTGTCCTGGCACATCTCTCAGTCTGAACTGCAGCTGCAGATGCTTCACTTCCGCCAAGGACTCTGCCACCTTGAGAGAAGGATGCGCTCTATGGAGTTGAGAAAGAAAGTGCGTCTCACTAGCTTCTTTCCTCTACTTCATAGACAGCAAAGGGGCTATGAAAGGCAGCACTGGCTTTTTGTTCTAGGACTTCTTCTTTACAAGCAGCTGCTGGATGTTTGGAAGGGGGTTTGGGATATGCAAAAATGAGAGGCTAAGATGGTAAGAGGGTAAGATGGAAGTCATCTGGCAAAAGCAGAGCTCACAAAAGGGCCAGCTGAGAAAGCTCTTGCTGCCTACAACTTCAACTGCACCCCTCAAAGCAGCAGCACACACGCTGCTCTCGGCACTTTCCTTCTCAGCTCTACGCACCATCCTAAGCCTTGCCTCTCCCACACTCAGGATCCAAAGACAACGGCACCAGGGACTGCTCACACACTAAAGGCACCAGGACAAAAGGCTCACCAGCTTGGCCTTTGCATTCCCGCTGACAGCTCCACAGCTTGAACCCAGAGAACTGCCTGCTGCCAACAGCCTTTCCAATCACTCTGAGCACCTCATGACAAGGAGTGTGGGGAATGAATCTCCAGCAGCCTCCTGCCCCAGGCTGTCCCCCGGGAGCAGCCCTGCTCCAGGCCGTGACTGCCACCTGCACAGCCAAAGGACCCAGAGCCGGTGTTACACACCACGGCTGTGCCTGGCACAGAGACACCAGTGGCCACACAAGTGGCCATGGCACTGTCCACACACAGTCCCTGCTGCTGCTCCCCCAGCCGCTGGCACCAACTCCCAGCCACCCACTCCTAAAGCCACGGGGCCCACTGGGACACTGCGGGGGCTCGTGGAAGCCAGCGGCCATTGTGACACAGCGGGGCTGCACAGAGCCCACGGTGCTTTGTGACCCGTGGCTCCCAGGAGAGCCTTTGTGATGCTGGGGAACTACAAGGAAGCCTGGCTCCTCTGTGACACCACCACAGAAGCTCAGGGGAGCCCTGGAGACCGTGCTGATGCTATTGAACCTGATGCAACCCTGCCTCCTCTGTGACACCACAGAAGCTCTTGGAGCCCTGGAGACCGTGGTGATGCTATGGAACCTGATGCAACCCTGCCTCCTCTGTGACACCACAGAACCTCTGGGAGCCCTGGAGACCGTGCTGATGCTATGGAACCTGATGCAACCCTGCCTCCTCTGTGACACCACAGAAGCTCAGGGAGCCCTGGAGACTGTGGTGATGCTATGGAACCTGATGCAACCCTGCCTCCACTGTGACACCACAGAACCTCTGGGAGCCCTGGAGACCGTGCTGATGCTATGGAACCTGATGCAACCCTGCCTCCACTGTGACACCACAGAAGCTCGGGGAGCTCTGCAGACCGTGGGGATGCTGGCGAAGCTGACGGAACCCTGGGCACCACAGTGACGCTATGGAACCTGGTGGAACCGAGGGGCCACAGTGACACTGTGGGGCCTTTTGGAAGCAACAGGACCCTGGTGGGAAGCCACGGGATGATTAATCCTGCACGAACCTGCTCCAGGTGGGCTCCTCTCTCCCGGCTTCCACAGGTGCTGCTAGGATCCCACTCCGGCACTGGCTTGGCACGGGCTCACGGCTTCCTTTGGCAATGGCTCTGCTCCAGGATGGCATGCTGCAGAGAATGCAGGTAGATTTTGTGCTCACTCCTGGCATGCAGCTGGACAATAAAGCCTGATCCAGCCCCCCCTCAGCATATGTCCGGCTCTGGCATTGGGGCGGGGCAACTTTGGGAGCAGCCCCAGCCCTGCTCCTGCTCCCGGCTGGGCACCCAGCTGCTGGGACACAGGTGTGTCCTGATGCCACCGTCTACTCCTTTGAGAAGGGGAGGACAGAGTGCATCAGGGAGTTTGGTGTGGCTTACATGCGGCAAGGAGAAGGTGCAGCCCCAAACTGGCTTTCACTTCTAGAACCTTTTGCTATTGCGGGAGCAGCTGCTGGAGCTTTTCAACCGAGCTGCAAGAGTGAAAAGTGTGATGGCATGTCTATCTGAGAAGGAAGGTTCGGTGCCGCAGCCTGTTGTGCACAATTTATATGCTGATAAGAGAAGGGGGTGCTTTTGCAACGTTTTCCTTCCTGACACTTCTGTCTCTGTGAGCTTTAGCTGCTTGGACTCAGGGATACCGAAGGTATGTGAAAGTGACTGGGATGCGAGAATCATGTTGCACAGGGAACAGGGAAGGTCAGCAAATGTTTCCTGTCCTGGCACATCTCTCAGTCTGAACTGCAGCTGCAGATGCTTCACTTCCGCCAAGGACTCTGCCACCTTGAGAGAAGGATGCGCTCTATGGAGTTGAGAAAGAAAGTGCGTCTCACTAGCTTCTTTCCTCTACTTCATAGACAGCAAAGGGGCTATGAAAGGCAGCACTGGCTTTTTGTTCTAGGACTTCTTCTTTACAAGCAGCTGCTGGATGTTTGGAAGGGGGTTTGGGATATGCAAAAATGAGAGGCTAAGATGGTAAGAGGGTAAGATGGAAGTCATCTGGCAAAAGCAGAGCTCACAAAAGGGCCAGCTGAGAAAGCTCTTGCTGCCTACAACTTCAACTGCACCCCTCAAAGCAGCAGCACACACGCTGCTCTCGGCACTTTCCTTCTCAGCTCTACGCACCATCCTAAGCCTTGCCTCTCCCACACTCAGGATCCAAAGACAACGGCACCAGGGACTGCTCACACACTAAAGGCACCAGGACAAAAGGCTCACCAGCTTGGCCTTTGCATTCCCGCTGACAGCTCCACAGCTTGAACCCAGAGAACTGCCTGCTGCCAACAGCCTTTCCAATCACTCTGAGCACCTCATGACAAGGAGTGTGGGGAATGAATCTCCAGCAGCCTCCTGCCCCAGGCTGTCCCCCGGGAGCAGCCCTGCTCCAGGCTGTGACTGCCACCTGCACAGCCAAAGGACCCAGAGCCGGTGTTACACACCACGGCTGTGCCTGGCACAGAGACACCAGTGGCCACACAAGTGGCCATGGCACTGTCCACACACAGTCCCTGCTGCTGCTCCCCCAGCCGCTGGCACCAACTCCCAGCCACCCACTCCTAAAGCCACGGGGCCCACTGGGACACTGCGGGGGCTCGTGGAAGCCAGCGGCCCATGTGACACAGCGGGGCTGCACAGAGCCCACGGTGCTTTGTGACCCGTGGCTCCCAGGAGAGCCTTTGTGATGCTGGGGAACTACAAGGAAGCCTGGCTCCTCTGTGACACCACCACAGAAGCTCAGGGGAGCCCTGGAGGCCGTGCTGATGCTATTGAACCTGATGCAACCCTGCCTCCTCTGTGACACCACAGAACCTCTGGGAGCTCTGGAGACCGTGCTGATGCTATGGAACCTGATGCAACCCTGCCTCCACTGTGACACCACAGAAGCTCAGGGAGCCCTGGAGACTGTGGTGATGCTATGGAACCTGATGCAACCCTGCCTCCACTGTGACACCACAGAACCTCTGGGAGCCCTGGAGACCGTGCTGATGCTATGGAACCTGATGCAACCCTGCCTCCACTGTGACACCACAGAAGCTCGGGGAGCTCTGCAGACCGTGGGGATGCTGGCGAAGCTGACGGAACCCTGGGCACCACAGTGACGCTATGGAACCTGGTGGAACCGAGGGGCCACAGTGACACTGTGGGGCCTTTTGGAAGCAACAGGACCCTGGTGGGAAGCCACGGGATGATTAATCCTGCACGAACCTGCTCCAGGTGGGCTCCTCTCTCCCGGCTTCCACAGGTGCTGCTAGGATCCCACTCCGGCACTGGCTTGGCACGGGCTCACGGCTTCCTTTGGCAATGGCTCTGCTCCAGGATGGCATGCTGCAGAGAATGCAGGTAGATTTTGTGCTCACTCCTGGCATGCAGCTGGACAATAAAGCCTGATCCAGCCCCCCCTCAGCATATGTCCGGCTCTGGCATTGGGGCGGGGCAACTTTGGGAGCAGCCCCAGCCCTGCTCCTGCTCCCGGCTGGGCACCCAGCTGCTGGGACACAGGTGTGTCCTGATGCCACCGTCTACTCCTTTGAGAAGGGGAGGACAGAGTGCATCAGGGAGTTTGGTGTGGCTTACATGCGGCAAGGAGAAGGTGCAGCCCCAAACTGGCTTTCACTTCTAGAACCTTTTGCTATTGCGGGAGCAGCTGCTGGAGCTTTTCAACCGAGCTGCAAGAGTGAAAAGTGTGATGGCATGTCTATCTGAGAAGGAAGGTTCGGTGCCGCAGCCTGTTGTGCACAATTTATATGCTGATAAGAGAAGGGGGTGCTTTTGGAACGTTTTCCTTCCTGACACTTCTGTCTCTGTGAGCTTTAGCTGCTTGGACTCAGGGATACCGAAGGTATGTGAAAGTGACTGGGATGCGAGAATCATGTTGCACAGGGAACAGGGAAGGTCAGCAAATGTCTCCTGTCCTGGCACATCTCTCAGTCTGAACTGCAGCTGCAGATGCTTCACTTCCGCCAAGGACTCTGCCACCTTGAGAGAAGGATGCGCTCTATGGAGTTGAGAAAGAAAGTGCGTCTCACTAGCTTCTTTCCTCTACTTCATAGACAGCAAAGGGGCTATGAAAGGCAGCACTGGCTTTTTGTTCTAGGACTTCTTCTTTACAAGCAGCTGCTGGATGTTTGGAAGGGGGTTTGGGATATGCAAAAATGAGAGGCTAAGATGGTAAGAGGGTAAGATGGAAGTCATCTGGCAAAAGCAGAGCTCACAAAAGGGCCAGCTGAGAAAGCTCTTGCTGCCTACAACTTCAACTGCACCCCTCAAAGCAGCAGCACACACGCTGCTCTCGGCACTTTCCTTCTCAGCTCTACGCACCATCCTAAGCCTTGCCTCTTCCACACTCAGGATCCAAAGACAACGGCACCAGGGACTGCTCACACACTAAAGGCACCAGGACAAAAGGCTCACCAGCTTGGCCTTTGCATTCCCGCTGACAGCTCCACAGCTTGAACTCAGAGAACTGCCTGCTGCCAACAGCCTTTCCAATCACTCTGAGCACCTCATGACAAGGAGTGTGGGGAATGAATCTCCAGCAGCCTCCTGCCCCAGGCTGTCCCCCGGGAGCAGCCCTGCTCCAGGCCGTGACTGCCACCTGCACAGCCAAAGGACCCAGAGCCGGTGTTACAGACCACGGCTGTGCCTGGCACAGAGACACCAGTGGCCACACAAGTGGCCATGGCACTGTCCACACACAGTCCCTGCTGCTGCTCCCCCAGCCGCTGGCACCAACTCCCAGCCACCCACTCCTAAAGCCACGGGGCCCACTGGGACACTGCGGGGGCTCGTGGAAGCCAGCGGCCATTGTGACACAGCGGGGCTGCACAGAGCCCACGGTGCTTTGTGACCCGTGGCTCCCAGGAGAGCCTTTGTGATGCTGGGGAACTACAAGGAAGCCTGGCTCCTCTGTGACACCACCACAGAAGCTCAGGGGAGCCCTGGAGACCGTGCTGATGCTATTGAACCTGATGCAACCCTGCCTCCTCTGTGACACCACAGAACCTCTGGGAGCCCTGGAGACCGTGCTGATGCTATGGAACCTGATGCAACCCTGCCTCCACTGTGACACCACAGAAGCTCAGGGAGCCCTGGAGACTGTGGTGATGCTATGGAACCTGATGCAACCCTGCCTCCACTGTGACACCACAGAACCTCTGGGAGCCCTGGAGACCGTGCTGATGCTATGGAACCTGATGCAACCCTGCCTCCACTGTGACACCACAGAAGCTCGGGGAGCTCTGCAGACCGTGGGGATGCTGGCGAAGCTGACGGAACCCTGGGCACCACAGTGACGCTATGGAACCTGGTGGAACCGAGGGGCCACAGTGACACTGTGGGGCCTTTTGGAAGCAACAGGACCCTGGTGGGAAGCCACGGGATGATTAATCCTGCACGAACCTGCTCCAGGTGGGCTCCTCTCTCCCGGCTTCCACAGGTGCTGCTAGGATCCCACTCCGGCACTGGCTTGGCACGGGCTCACGGCTTCCTTTGGCAATGGCTCTGCTCCAGGATGGCATGCTGCAGAGAATGCAGGTAGATTTTGTGCTCACTCCTGGCATGCAGCTGGACAATAAAGCCTGATCCAGCCCCCCCTCAGCATATGTCCGGCTCTGGCATTGGGGCGGGGCAACTTTGGGAGCAGCCCCAGCCCTGCTCCTGCTCCCGGCTGGGCACCCAGCTGCTGGGACACAGGTGTGTCCTGATGCCACCGTCTACTCCTTTGAGAAGGGGAGGACAGAGTGCATCAGGGAGTTTGGTGTGGCTTACATGCGGCAAGGAGAAGGTGCAGCCCCAAACTGGCTTTCACTTCTAGAACCTTTTGCTATTGCGGGAGCAGCTGCTGGAGCTTTTCAACCGAGCTGCAAGAGTGAAAAGTGTGATGGCATGTCTATCTGAGAAGGAAGGTTCGGTGCCGCAGCCTGTTGTGCACAATTTATATGCTGATAAGAGAAGGGGGTGCTTTTGCAACGTTTTCCTTCCTGACACTTCTGTCTCTGTGAGCTTTAGCTGCTTGGACTCAGGGATACCGAAGGTATGTGAAAGTGACTGGGATGCGAGAATCATGTTGCACAGGGAACAGGGAAGGTCAGCAAATGTTTCCTGTCCTGGCACATCTCTCAGTCTGAACTGCAGCTGCAGATGCTTCACTTCCGCCAAGGACTCTGCCACCTTGAGAGAAGGATGCGCTCTATGGAGTTGAGAAAGAAAGTGCGTCTCACTAGCTTCTTTCCTCTACTTCATAGACAGCAAAGGGGCTATGAAAGGCAGCACTGGCTTTTTGTTCTAGGACTTCTTCTTTACAAGCAGCTGCTGGATGTTTGGAAGGGGGTTTGGGATATGCAAAAATGAGAGGCTAAGATGGTAAGAGGGTAAGATGGAAGTCATCTGGCAAAAGCAGAGCTCACAAAAGGGCCAGCTGAGAAAGCTCTTGCTGCCTACAACTTCAACTGCACCCCTCAAAGCAGCAGCACACACGCTGCTCTCGGCACTTTCCTTCTCAGCTCTACGCACCATCCTAAGCCTTGCCTCTCCCACACTCAGGATCCAAAGACAACGGCACCAGGGACTGCTCACACACTAAAGGCACCAGGACAAAAGGCTCACCAGCTTGGCCTTTGCATTCCCGCTGACAGCTCCACAGCTTGAACCCAGAGAACTGCCTGCTGCCAACAGCCTTTCCAATCACTCTGAGCACCTCATGACAAGGAGTGTGGGGAATGAATCTCCAGCAGCCTCCTGCCCCAGGCTGTCCCCCGGGAGCAGCCCTGCTCCAGACCGTGACTGCCACCTGCACAGCCAAAGGACCCAGAGCCGGTGTTACACACCACGGCTGTGCCTGGCACAGAGACACCAGTGGCCACACAAGTGGCCATGGCACTGTCCACACACAGTCCCTGCTGCTGCTCCCCCAGCCGCTGGCACCAACTCCCAGCCACCCACTCCTAAAGCCACGGGGCCCACTGGGACACTGCGGGGGCTCGTGGAAGCCAGCGGCCATTGTGACACAGCGGGGCTGCACAGAGCCCACGGTGCTTTGTGACCCGTGGCTCCCAGGAGAGCCTTTGTGATGCTGGGGAACTACAAGGAAGCCTGGCTCCTCTGTGACACCACCACAGAAGCTCAGGGGAGCCCTGGAGACCGTGCTGATGCTATTGAACCTGATGCAACCCTGCCTCCTCTGTGACAACACAGAAGCTCTTGGAGCCCTGGAGACCGTGGTGATGCTATGGAACCTGATGCAACCCTGCCTCCTCTGTGACACCACAGAACCTCTGGGAGCCCTGGAGACCGTGCTGATGCTATGGAACCTGATGCAACCCTGCCTCCTCTGTGACACCACAGAAGCTCAGGGAGCCCTGGAGACTGTGGTGATGCTATGGAACCTGATGCAACCCTGCCTCCACTGTGACACCACAGAAGCTCGGGGAGCTCTGCAGACCGTGGGGATGCTGGCGAAGCTGACGGAACCCTGGGCACCACAGTGACGCTATGGAACCTGGTGGAACCGAGGGGCCACAGTGACACTGTGGGGCCTTTTGGAAGCAACAGGACCCTGGTGGGAAGCCACGGGATGATTAATCCTGCACGAACCTGCTCCAGGTGGGCTCCTCTCTCCCGGCTTCCACAGGTGCTGCTAGGATCCCACTCCGGCACTGGCTTGGCACGGGCTCACGGCTTCCTTTGGCAATGGCTCTGCTCCAGGATGGCATGCTGCAGAGAATGCAGGTAGATTTTGTGCTCACTCCTGGCATGCAGCTGGACAATAAAGCCTGATCCAGCCCCCCCTCAGCATATGTCCGGCTCTGGCATTGGGGCGGGGCAACTTTGGGAGCAGCCCCAGCCCTGCTCCTGCTCCCGGCTGGGCACCCAGCTGCTGGGACACAGGTGTGTCCTGATGCCACCGTCTACTCCTTTGAGAAGGGGAGGACAGAGTGCATCAGGGAGTTTGGTGTGGCTTACATGCAGCAAGGAGAAGGTGCAGCCCCAAACTGGCTTTCACTTCTAGAACCTTTTGCTATTGCGGGAGCAGCTGCTGGAGCTTTTCAACCGAGCTGCAAGAGTGAAAAGTGTGATGGCATGTCTATCTGAGAAGGAAGGTTCGGTGCTGCAGCCTGTTGTGCACAATTTATATGCTGATAAGAGAAGGGGGTGCTTTTGCAACGTTTTCCTTCCTGACACTTCTGTCTCTGTGAGCTTTAGCTGCTTGGACTCAGGGATACCGAAGGTATGTGAAAGTGACTGGGATGCGAGAATCATGTTGCACAGGGAACAGGGAAGGTCAGCAAATGTTTCCTGTCCTGGCACATCTCTCAGTCTGAACTGCAGCTGCAGATGCTTCACTTCCGCCAAGGACTCTGCCACCTTGAGAGAAGGATGCGCTCTATGGAGTTGAGAAAGAAAGTGCGTCTCACTAGCTTCTTTCCTCTACTTCATAGACAGCAAAGGGGCTATGAAAGGCAGCACTGGCTTTTTGTTCTAGGACTTCTTCTTTACAAGCAGCTGCTGGATGTTTGGAAGGGGGTTTGGGATATGCAAAAATAAGAGGCTAAGATGGTAAGAGGGTAAGATGGAAGTCATCTGGCAAAAGCAGAGCTCACAAAAGGGCCAGCTGAGAAAGCTCTTGCTGCCTACAACTTCAACTGCACCCCTCAAAGCAGCAGCACACATGCTGCTCTCGGCACTTTCCTTCTCAGCTCTACGCACCATCCTAAGCCTTGCCTCTCCCACACTCAGGATCCAAAGACAACGGCACCAGGGACTGCTCACACACTAAAGGCACCAGGACAAAAGGCTCACCAGCTTGGCCTTTGCATTCCCGCTGACAGCTCCACAGCTTGAACCCAGAGAACTGCCTGCTGCCAACAGCCTTTCCAATCACTCTGAGCACCTCATGACAAGGAGTGTGGGGAATGAATCTCCAGCAGCCTCCTGCCCCAGGCTGTCCCCCGGGAGCAGCCCTGCTCCAGGCCGTGACTGCCACCTGCACAGCCAAAGGACCCAGAACCGGTGTTACACACCACGGCTGTGCCTGGCACAGAGACACCAGTGGCCACACAAGTGGCCATGGCACTGTCCACACACAGTCCCTGCTGCTGCTCCCCCAGCCGCTGGCACCAACTCCCAGCCACCCACTCCTAAAGCCATGGGGCCCACTGGGACACTGCGGGGGCTCGTGGAAGCCAGCGGCCATTGTGACACAGCGGGGCTGCACAGAGCCCACGGTGCTTTGTGACCCGTGGCTCCCAGGAGAGCCTTTGTTGTTGGGGAAGATGAAACAGGAAAGCCTTATAAATATGATTGCCTAACAAAAGATTCTGGGAATATGAAAACTGTGAGCGACATCGAAATGAAGGCCATCTTTGAGATATAGAGTCTTAGTTACTGAACAACTGGAAAACAATGGTATAGCCGGCTGAAGGTAATCCCCTCTTGATTGAACAATACCCTCTGCTTGCAGACAGGTCCAAGGGTCAGAGCAGACCCTACTAGCTCAGCAGAAGGGGTCCAAAGAGTAGTTTTTAGAAGTTAAAATGTAACACTCTATGGTAATGTAAGAACTCTTATAGGCTGTATGTAAATGCTATAGGATTTGTACCTTGTATTAGATTGGCTACTGAGAATTAGAATATTCACTACAGAAGATGATTTATTGTATTGTAACAAGCTCCTCGCTCTCTTAACTCCTCTCCTCTTAGTAATGCTCTTCTCCTCTTAGTAACGCTCTTAGTAACTCTCTTAGTAGCTCTCTTAGTAATGCTCTTCTCCTCTTAGTAGCTCTCTTAGTAACTCTCTTGCTCTTCTTCTTCCTCTTAATTCAGCTCTCCTCTTAGTTTGTCTCTCTTGCTCTTTACACTCTTAGCTCTCAGCCTCTTGCTCTAGCTCTCTCGCTCACTCTCTCTCCCTCTCTTACACCTTGGGCCTGCTTGGAGCTGCAGCTGGCAGCTCTAAGCAGTGCCCCTGTACCCACGCCCTCTGCAATAAACTGCATGCTCCAAAGACCTGCTTATAGAGATCTCTCGTCGCCGTCCATCTCCAGCCGGCCCGACCGAACCCACACCCTCATCACCATCATCGCCATCAATTTCGACAAACTGGCGCCCAAACGTGAGTGAAGGCCTGATTCAGCTTCTTCCACCTGTGAGAGACTTCGCCATGGACGGTAACTAAAAGACCAGTTATAGCCACCTGGAACGTGTCGTGAGCACGGCATACCGTTGCTGCGCAGCGTAAAAGCCGGAGCTCTATAACTCTGCTGAGGCAGCCCTCGAGCACGGGGAGCCGTTACTTCGTAGCAATTACCTGGAGCTCTCGGAGGGAGGAAATTGCCTGGCAGTCCTCGAGCACAGACGGCCACTGCTGCGCAGCGGTTACCTAGAGCTCTTTGAGGAAGTTTGCCGTGGTACCCCTCGAGCACAGACACGCTGCTAAGCAGTGCAGACCGGAGCTCTTAGGAGGGATCCAGCCGCGCGCCCGAGCACAGGCGGGTATTGCTCAGCACCGCCCGCGCTGGAGCTCTGAGTGGAGACACCTGCGAGGTCCCGAGCACGGAAAGCCGTTGCCAAGCGACGCCTGAAACCGGAGCTCTGAGGAGGGACCCGACAGCAGCGTCCTGAGCGCCGTGTGGAGAGCCTGGCCAGCCCCCCACGACGGACTTCTGATTAAGGACCCTGCCCCCTGCGACATCTAGGTGAGTATCATACTGGTCAATAATGGGACAAACTCACTCTGCCCATGACAGACATCTCTATAAACAACTTAAGTACTTACTAAGCTCCGGTCCAAGTCAATTACCTAAACAGGAGCTAAAAAACCTCTTAGAATGGACTCTGATTAATTTCCCAAATGCTGACCGTTCAGCCGTCTTTACAAGAGACTTCTGGGACACAGTTCGGGTTAAACTCTTTAATAATATCTCCCGCCGGGATTGGGCTGCCGCGGAGCTGGTCCCGGCTTGCAGAGCGCTCGTGGAGCTGTTTGCTGTGAAGGCGCCGCCCGCAGCAGCCACCTCGCCGGGTCCCGCTCCTGCTGCGAGCCCGCCCCTTGCCGCCGCGAGCCTGCAACCGGGCACGGCCCCCGCCCCGCCGCCGGACCTCACGGCTCCGGTACCCGCGGTCCAGCTGTCTCGTGCCGCCCCGCCCCACCCCCCCGCGGTCCCTGCACCGGTCACCCCTGCCCCACCGGACTCCACCGCCCCCCCCACCGCCCCCGTCATCTCCACCCCCACGGTCCCGTTAGTCCCTGCTGTCCCGCCTCTCGCGGCTCCGGTAGCCGCGGTCCGACTGACTCGTGCCGCCCCGCCCCCCGCCCCCGCTGTCCTGGCAGCTGTCACCCCTGTCCCACCGGACCCTACGACCCCCTCCACCGCTCCCCCCATCCCCGCCCCCCCCATCCCGTTCCTCCCTGCTGCCCCGGCTCCCGCGGTCCCCGCCCTCGGCTCCAGCGTCTTCGCGGCCCCGTCCCTCGCTCCTCCCACCCCGTCCGCCAGCGCCTTCGCGGCCCCGCCCCCCGCCGATAGCCCCGCGGGGCCAGCGGCTGCTCCCCAGCCACCTACGGGTCCTACCGCTCCCCTAGCCGCGCCTGTTATGGCTGTAGCCACCATCATAGCCGGCCCCCCGCAAAGCCAGGCGGCGACCCTTCTTCCAGCCCCCCAGGTCCCCCTCGCCGCCACCGACACGGCGCCGGTGGTGGTCAACGTCCCGTCCGCGTCCGTGGGACACGGAGCGCCCCAGCCCCGCCAGCCACCTGGTGCCGGCGCTGCAGCGCCTACACAGATGGCTGCTGCCTCTCCCGTGCCTGCCGCTGCTCCAGCCCCGTCTCCTGGCACCGCCGCGCCGGCAGCCACACCAGCCCAGCCTGCAAACTCCCAGCGGCAGCACGCCGCGGTCCAGCCGCCGACTGGCCCACCGTTCGCCATGGCCCCACCGCAACATACTCCCGCCGCCTCCACGCCGGCCCTCCCGCCTCCCGCAGCCCCGGGATCGTCTCCTGCCGACGGGACAGCCCTGCCACCTCCTGCTCTCCCCGACACACAGACAGCGGCCATCACAGTCCGCCACGTTGACCTGATGGCGTAACCCACGCACGCTCACACTTCTCCAACCACAGCACTGCTCACGGAACTAGCTCCGCCACCGCCCCCCACGGCTTTCACCTCGCCTTCAATAGAGCCACCCGCACCCCCTCGCCCGCTGCCGCGGAGCCGGTTGCTCGCGGCCCCCCCGCCTCCTCGCCCGCCACCGCGGAGATCGGCAGTGCCATCGCCGCCCCCGCCGGGGCCCTCCGGCACCGCACAGCTGTATCCCTCGGCTACCACCGCCCAGCAACATCCCTCCGCGCAGCTCAGCCTCGCCTCACAAGCCGCAAACAGGGGGGGAACGGAGGGCAGTGGTGCAGCTCCAGTGGCAGGGAAGACGGAGAGCCGCTCTGCCCGAGCTGATGCTTTAAATCTAACACCAGGAAACCCTGAAAAGCAGCCAGATTTGTTTGCAATGAGCCCCAGAGTCCCGCCAGCGAGCGGCTGGGATCTTGCAACCCATAAGGAGAAAACGAGTTCTGAGAGTTTGTTAGCGCTACTTTCTGAATCAAAAAATCCTCCAAAGTGCTCAGATTATTCTCAATTAACAGATTGGCATGAAATAAGACTCCAAAGCTGTAAAGATGAAAGTCTATTAGCTAAGCCTGTGATAGCTAGCCAACAGCCTGACAGTCCCAAAACGTGGGTTCCCATCCCCACTCACGAAATTAAAGAACTAAGAAGGGCTGTAAGAGATAGTGGTATTTGCTCACCGTATCTTAAACAACTGCTAAAAAGTACCCTAAAAAGAACACATCAAACCCTAAAACGCATTTTAGATCAACAGAGAGGGGGAGAAGTCCAGGATACACCTCAAAGGAGGTTGAACAAGGCTTTGTATGTTTACAATTTTTTGAATAGCTCTGCAGAAGAGCCTGATCCCCCCATTTATAGACATTTTTTGAACAACAAAAAAGCAAAACTGAAAGAGCGCCCCCCAGTTTTGATTAAAAATCTAGACTCAGGAAAAATAGAAGGACCATACAATCTTATAATGTGGGGGAAGGGGTTTGCATGTGTTTCCACAGGTGAAGGAATCAAGTGGGTTCCAGCAAAAAACGTGAAGCCATACCTCGCATCAAAGCCTGCTGATGCCACCACACCAGCCAGTGACCCTGCAAGTGGAAGCCAGGAAGCAAGCACCCAGACCTGAACTGCGCAGAATCACCAGAAGAAAGTGATCTGCCAAAAACAGCTCAAGAAAAGAATGGAGTTTTCTCATTTGCGCGCGTGCATGTTGCTTTTATTCTTTTGTTTTAGTTTTTGTAGTGAAGCTTTACCTGTGAATCAACCAAAGACAAATGTCTGGGTTGCTTTAGCCAAATCCGCAGGCTCCGATACCATCTGTCTATCTGACACAAGCCCTGACAAACCTTTTTCAACCTGTTTAGTTGGAGTACCTCTTCCAGAAGGTTTTGATAATATTACTCTTGATAAGTATTGGCCATATGACGATCATCATGTATCTCCAACTCCCAGCCATAGACACCAAACTTATATTGATAATTCTAAAATTGATAAATCTGACCTTCAAGAGCTAGAAATCCTAGGTTCGTTAACTATGGATACCTGCTATTTCTTTCACTTTCAAGGAGAAAACGGTCCCCATTTAAATGTTACCCCATATCACCCAGCTTATAGCAATGTAACTTCTTGGTGTAGTCAAGTTAAGCTTCTTATATATGACGAACCTCATGCAGATCGTTTTAGCAAACTTCCTATTCGATTCCCCAGAGGAATTTGGCTCATCTGTGGAGACAGGGCCTGGCAAGGTATACCTTCAAAAATAGATGGTGGCCCTTGTGCTCTGGGACAACTTACAATTATTGCTCCCAGTGTCAAAGAGGTAATCAAAAAGAAAAGCAGAAAGATCAGATCTTCCTGGGGACATCAGTACGATAGTGACTGTGATAGTGACTTCCACCCTTGGAACTCTGGAAAATCAATTGTTGCAAGCATTTTTCTACCTCAGTTAAGCTCCTCAATTGCTTTAAAACAGTTAAACAAGTTGGGATGTTGGCTCAGCAAGGAGGTAAATGCCACCTCTACTATGATCAGTGATCTGTTAACCGATGAAGAGGCAGTCAGACATGCCACTTTACAAAATAGAGCTGCCGTTGATTATCTTTTATTAGCACATGGGCACGGCTGTGAAGATTTTGAAGGATTATGCTGTATGAACTTATCCGATCATTCTGTTTCCATTCACAAACAGCTACAAAACCTAAAGGATCTAGCTAACCAAATTAGAACAGATGACCCGTCTTGGCTGGACAGTTTGTTTGATGATTGGAGCTTTGCACCTTGGCTAAGGGAACTCTGTAAAATAGGCTTGATTATTCTAGTAGTAATAATTATAGTTTTAGTAGCAGTACCTTGTATGCTTCAGTGTGTGCAAAAAATAACGAGTAGGACTGTATCTAATATCTTAGTTGTTCATCAGAACGGGGGAGATGTTGGGGAAGATGAAACAGGAAAGCCTTATAAATATGATTGCCTAACAAAAGATTCTGGGAATATGAAAACTGTGAGCGACATCGAAATGAAGGCCATCTTTGAGATATAGAGTCTTAGTTACTGAACAACTGGAAAACAATGGTATAGCCGGCTGAAGGTAATCCCCTCTTGATTGAACAATACCCTCTGCTTGCAGACAGGTCCAAGGGTCAGAGCAGACCCTACTAGCTCAGCAGAAGGGGTCCAAAGAGTAGTTTTTAGAAGTTAAAATGTAACACTCTATGGTAATGTAAGAACTCTTATAGGCTGTATGTAAATGCTATAGGATTTGTACCTTGTATTAGATTGGCTACTGAGAATTAGAATATTCACTACAGAAGATGATTTATTGTATTGTAACAAGCTCCTCGCTCTCTTAACTCCTCTCCTCTTAGTAATGCTCTTCTCCTCTTAGTAACGCTCTTAGTAACTCTCTTAGTAGCTCTCTTAGTAATGCTCTTCTCCTCTTAGTAGCTCTCTTAGTAACTCTCTTGCTCTTCTTCTTCCTCTTAATTCAGCTCTCCTCTTAGTTTGTCTCTCTTGCTCTTTACACTCTTAGCTCTCAGCCTCTTGCTCTAGCTCTCTCGCTCACTCTCTCTCCCTCTCTTACACCTTGGGCCTGCTTGGAGCTGCAGCTGGCAGCTCTAAGCAGTGCCCCTGTACCCACGCCCTCTGCAATAAACTGCATGCTCCAAAGACCTGCTTATAGAGATCTCTCGTCGCCGTCCATCTCCAGCCGGGCCCGACCGAACCCACACCCTCATCACCATCATCGCCATCAATTTCGACATTTGTGATGCTGGGGAACTACAAGGAAGCCTGGCTCCTCTGTGACACCACCACAGAAGCTCAGGGGAGCCCTGGAGACCGTGCTGATGCTATTGAACCTGATGCAACCCTGCCTCCTCTGTGACACCACAGAAGCTCTTGGAGCCCTGGAGACCGTGGTGATGCTATGGAACCTGATGCAACCCTGCCTCCTCTGTGACACCACAGAACCTCTGGGAGCCCTGGAGACCGTGCTGATGCTATGGAACCTGATGCAACCCTGCCTCCACTGTGACACCACAGAAGCTCAGGGAGCCCTGGAGACTGTGGTGATGCTATGGAACCTGATGCAACCCTGCCTCCACTGTGACACCACAGAACCTCTGGGAGCCCTGGAGACCGTGGTGATGCTATGGAACCTTATGCAACCCTGCCTCCACTGTGACACCACAGAAGCTCGGGGAGCTCTGCAGACCGTGGGGATGCTGGCGAAGCTGACGGAACCCTGGGCACCACAGTGACGCTATGGAACCTGGTGGAACCGAGGGGCCACAGTGACACTGTGGGGCCTTTTGGAAGCAACAGGACCCTGGTGGGAAGCCACGGGATGATTAATCCTGCACGAACCTGCTCCAGGTGGGCTCCTCTCTCCCGGCTTCCACAGGTGCTGCTAGGATCCCACTCCGGCACTGGCTTGGCACGGGCTCACGGCTTCCTTTGGCAATGGCTCTGCTCCAGGATGGCATGCTGCAGAGAATGCAGGTAGATTTTGTGCTCACTCCTGGCATGCAGCTGGACAATAAAGCCTGATCCAGCCCCCCCTCAGCATATGTCCGGCTCTGGCATTGGGGCGGGGCAACTTTGGGAGCAGCCCCAGCCCTGCTCCTGCTCCCGGCTGGGCACCCAGCTGCTGGGACACAGGTGTGTCCTGATGCCACCGTCTACTCCTTTGAGAAGGGGAGGACAGAGTGCATCAGGGAGTTTGGTGTGGCTTACATGCGGCAAGGAGAAGGTGCAGCCCCAAACTGGCTTTCACTTCTAGAACCTTTTGCTATTGCGGGAGCAGCTGCTGGAGCTTTTCAACCGAGCTGCAAGAGTGAAAAGTGTGATGGCATGTCTATCTGAGAAGGAAGGTTCGGTGCCGCAGCCTGTTGTGCACAATTTATATGCTGATAAGAGAAGGGGGTGCTTTTGCAACGTTTTCCTTCCTGACACTTCTGTCTCTGTGAGCTTTAGCTGCTTGGACTCAGGGATACCGAAGGTATGTGAAAGTGACTGGGATGCGAGAATCATGTTGCACAGGGAACAGGGAAGGTCAGCAAATGTTTCCTGTCCTGGCACATCTCTCAGTCTGAACTGCAGCTGCAGATGCTTCACTTCCGCCAAGGACTCTGCCACCTTGAGAGAAGGATGCGCTCTATGGAGTTGAGAAAGAAAGTGCGTCTCACTAGCTTCTTTCCTCTACTTCATAGACAGCAAAGGGGCTATGAAAGGCAGCACTGGCTTTTTGTTCTAGGACTTCTTCTTTACAAGCAGCTGCTGGATGTTTGGAAGGGGGTTTGGGATATGCAAAAATGAGAGGCTAAGATGGTAAGAGGGTAAGATGGAAGTCATCTGGCAAAAGCAGAGCTCACAAAAGGGCCAGCTGAGAAAGCTCTTGCTGCCTACAACTTCAACTGCACCCCTCAAAGCAGCAGCACACACGCTGCTCTCGGCACTTTCCTTCTCAGCTCTACGCACCATCCTAAGCCTTGCCTCTCCCACACTCAGGATCCAAAGACAACGGCACCAGGGACTGCTCACACACTAAAGGCACCAGGACAAAAGGCTCACCAGCTTGGCCTTTGCATTCCCGCTGACAGCTCCACAGCTTGAACCCAGAGAACTGCCTGCTGCCAACAGCCTTTCCAATCACTCTGAGCACCTCATGACAAGGAGTGTGGGGAATGAATCTCCAGCAGCCTCCTGCCCCAGGCTGTCCCCCGGGAGCAGCCCTGCTCCAGGCCGTGACTGCCACCTGCACAGCCAAAGGACCCAGAGCCGGTGTTACACACCACGGCTGTGCCTGGCACAGAGACACCAGTGGCCACACAAGTGGCCATGGCACTGTCCACACACAGTCCCTGCTGCTGCTCCCCCAGCCGCTGGCACCAACTCCCAGCCACCCACTCCTAAAGCCACGGGGCCCACTGGGACACTGCGGGGGCTCGTGGAAGCCAGCGGCCATTGTGACACAGCGGGGCTGCACAGAGCCCACGGTGCTTTGTGACCCGTGGCTCCCAGGAGAGCCTTTGTGATGCTGGGGAACTACAAGGAAGCCTGGCTCCTCTGTGACACCACCACAGAAGCTCAGGGGAGCCCTGGAGACCGTGCTGATGCTATTGAACCTGATGCAACCCTGCCTCCTCTGTGACACCACAGAAGCTCTTGGAGCCCTGGAGACCGTGGTGATGCTATGGAACCTGATGCAACCCTGCCTCCTCTGTGACACCACAGAACCTCTGGGAGCCCTGGAGACCGTGCTGATGCTATGGAACCTGATGCAACCCTGCCTCCTCTGTGACACCACAGAAGCTCAGGGAGCCCTGGAGACTGTGGTGATGCTATGGAACCTGATGCAACCCTGCCTCCACTGTGACACCACAGAACCTCTGGGAGCCCTGGAGACCGTGCTGATGCTATGGAACCTGATGCAACCCTGCCTCCACTGTGACACCACAGAAGCTCGGGGAGCTCTGCAGACCGTGGGGATGCTGGCGAAGCTGACGGAACCCTGGGCACCACAGTGACGCTATGGAACCTGGTGGAACCGAGGGGCCACAGTGACACTGTGGGGCCTTTTGGAAGCAACAGGACCCTGGTGGGAAGCCACGGGATGATTAATCCTGCACGAACCTGCTCCAGGTGGGCTCCTCTCTCCCGGCTTCCACAGGTGCTGCTAGGATCCCACTCCGGCACTGGCTTGGCACGGGCTCACGGCTTCCTTTGGCAATGGCTCTGCTCCAGGATGGCATGCTGCAGAGAATGCAGGTAGATTTTGTGCTCACTCCTGGCATGCAGCTGGACAATAAAGCCTGATCCAGCCCCCCCTCAGCATATGTCCGGCTCTGGCATTGGGGCGGGGCAACTTTGGGAGCAGCCCCAGCCCTGCTCCTGCTCCCAGCTGGGCACCCAGCTGCTGGGACACAGGTGTGTCCTGATGCCACCGTCTACTCCTTTGAGAAGGGGAGGACAGAGTGCATCAGGGAGTTTGGTGTGGCTTACATGCGGCAAGGAGAAGGTGCAGCCCCAAACTGGCTTTCACTTCTAGAACCTTTTGCTATTGCGGGAGCAGCTGCTGGAGCTTTTCAACCGAGCTGCAAGAGTGAAAAGTGTGATGGCATGTCTATCTGAGAAGGAAGGTTCGGTGCCGCAGCCTGTTGTGCACAATTTATATGCTGATAAGAGAAGGGGGTGCTTTTGGAACGTTTTCCTTCCTGACACTTCTGTCTCTGTGAGCTTTAGCTGCTTGGACTCAGGGATACCGAAGGTATGTGAAAGTGACTGGGATGCGAGAATCATGTTGCACAGGGAACAGGGAAGGTCAGCAAATGTTTCCTGTCCTGGCACATCTCTCAGTCTGAACTGCAGCTGCAGATGCTTCACTTCCGCCAAGGACTCTGCCACCTTGAGAGAAGGATGCGCTCTATGGAGTTGAGAAAGAAAGTGCGTCTCACTAGCTTCTTTCCTCTACTTCATAGACAGCAAAGGGGCTATGAAAGGCAGCACTGGCTTTTTGTTCTAGGACTTCTTCTTTACAAGCAGCTGCTGGATGTTTGGAAGGGGGTTTGGGATATGCAAAAATGAGAGGCTAAGATGGTAAGAGGGTAAGATGGAAGTCATCTGGCAAAAGCAGAGCTCACAAAAGGGCCAGCTGAGAAAGCTCTTGCTGCCTACAACTTCAACTGCACCCCTCAAAGCAGCAGCACACACGCTGCTCTCGGCACTTTCCTTCTCAGCTCTACGCACCATCCTAAGCCTTGCCTCTCCCACACTCAGGATCCAAAGACAACGGCACCAGGGACTGCTCACACACTAAAGGCACCAGGACAAAAGGCTCACCAGCTTGGCCTTTGCATTCCCGCTGACAGCTCCACAGCTTGAACCCAGAGAACTGCCTGCTGCCAACAGCCTTTCCAATCACTCTGAGCACCTCATGACAAGGAGTGTGGGGAATGAATCTCCAGCAGCCTCCTGCCCCAGGCTGTCCCCCGGGAGCAGCCCTGCTCCAGGCCGTGACTGCCACCTGCACAGCCAAAGGACCCAGAGCCGGTGTTACACACCACGGCTGTGCCTGGCACAGAGACACCAGTGGCCACACAAGTGGCCATGGCACTGTCCACACACAGTCCCTGCTGCTGCTCCCCCAGCCGCTGGCACCAACTCCCAGCCACCCACTCCTAAAGCCACGGGGCCCACTGGGACACTGCGGGGGCTCGTGGAAGCCAGCGGCCATTGTGACACAGCGGGGCTGCACAGAGCCCACGGTGCTTTGTGACCCGTGGCTCCCAGGAGAGCCTTTGTGATGCTGGGGAACTACAAGGAAGCCTGGCTCCTCTGTGACACCACCACAGAAGCTCAGGGGAGCCCTGGAGACTGTGCTGATGCTATTGAACCTGATGCAACCCTGCCTCCTCTGTGACACCACAGAACCTCTGGGAGCCCTGGAGACCGTGCTGATGCTATGGAACCTGATGCAACCCTGCCTCCACTGTGACACCACAGAAGCTCAGGGAGCCCTGGAGACTGTGGTGATGCTATTGAACCTGATGCAACCCTGCCTCCTCTGTGACACCACAGAAGCTCTTGGAGCCCTGGAGACCGTGGTGATGCTATGGAACCTGATGCAACCCTGCCTCCTCTGTGACACCACAGAACCTCTGGGAGCCCTGGAGACCGTGCTGATGCTATGGAACCTGATGCAACCCTGCCTCCACTGTGACACCACAGAAGCTCAGGGAGCCCTGGAGACTGTGGTGATGCTATGGAACCTGATGCAACCCTGCCTCCACTGTGACACCACAGAACCTCTGGGAGCCCTGGAGACCGTGCTGATGCTATGGAACCTGATGCAACCCTGCCTCCACTGTGACACCACAGAAGCTCGGGGAGCTCTGCAGACCGTGGGGATGCTGGCGAAGCTGATGGAACCCTGGGCACCACAGTGACGCTATGGAACCTGGTGGAACCGAGGGGCCACAGTGACACTGTGGGGCCTTTTGGAAGCAACAGGACCCTGGTGGGAAGCCACGGGATGATTAATCCTGCACGAACCTGCTCCAGGTGGGCTCCTCTCTCCCGGCTTCCACAGGTGCTGCTAGGATCCCACTCCGGCACTGGCTTGGCACGGGCTCACGGCTTCCTTTGGCAATGGCTCTGCTCCAGGATGGCATGCTGCAGAGAATGCAGGTAGATTTTGTGCTCACTCCTGGCATGCAGCTGGACAATAAAGCCTGATCCAGCCCCCCCTCAGCATATGTCCGGCTCTGGCATTGGGGCGGGGCAACTTTGGGAGCAGCCCCAGCCCTGCTCCTGCTCCCAGCTGGGCACCCAGCTGCTGGGACACAGGTGTGTCCTGATGCCACCGTCTACTCCTTTGAGAAGGGGAGGACAGAGTGCATCAGGGAGTTTGGTGTGGCTTACATGCGGCAAGGAGAAGGTGCAGCCCCAAACTGGCTTTCACTTCTAGAACCTTTTGCTATTGCGGGAGCAGCTGCTGGAGCTTTTCAACCGAGCTGCAAGAGTGAAAAGTGTGATGGCATGTCTATCTGAGAAGGAAGGTTCGGTGCCGCAGCCTGTTGTGCACAATTTATATGCTGATAAGAGAAGGGGGTGCTTTTGCAACGTTTTCCTTCCTGACACTTCTGTCTCTGTGAGCTTTAGCTGCTTGGACTCAGGGATACCGAAGGTATGTGAAAGTGACTGGGATGCGAGAATCATGTTGCACAGGGAACAGGGAAGGTCAGCAAATGTTTCCTGTCCTGGCACATCTCTCAGTCTGAACTGCAGCTGCAGATGCTTCACTTCCGCCAAGGACTCTGCCACCTTGAGAGAAGGATGCGCTCTATGGAGTTGAGAAAGAAAGTGCGTCTCACTAGCTTCTTTCCTCTACTTCATAGACAGCAAAGGGGCTATGAAAGGCAGCACTGGCTTTTTGTTCTAGGACTTCTTCTTTACAAGCAGCTGCTGGATGTTTGGAAGGGGGTTTGGGATATGCAAAAATGAGAGGCTAAGATGGTAAGAGGGTAAGATGGAAGTCATCTGGCAAAAGCAGAGCTCACAAAAGGGCCAGCTGAGAAAGCTCTTGCTGCCTACAACTTCAACTGCACCCCTCAAAGCAGCAGCACACACGCTGCTCTCGGCACTTTCCTTCTCAGCTCTACGCACCATCCTAAGCCTTGCCTCTCCCACACTCAGGATCCAAAGACAACGGCACCAGGGACTGCTCACACACTAAAGGCACCAGGACAAAAGGCTCACCAGCTTGGCCTTTGCATTCCCGCTGACAGCTCCACAGCTTGAACCCAGAGAACTGCCTGCTGCCAACAGCCTTTCCAATCACTCTGAGCACCTCATGACAAGGAGTGTGGGGAATGAATCTCCAGCAGCCTCCTGCCCCAGGCTGTCCCCCGGGAGCAGCCCTGCTCCAGGCCGTGACTGCCACCTGCACAGCCAAAGGACCCAGAGCCGGTGTTACACACCACGGCTGTGCCTGGCACAGAGACACCAGTGGCCACACAAGTGGCCATGGCACTGTCCACACACAGTCCCTGCTGCTGCTCCCCCAGCCGCTGGCACCAACTCCCAGCCACCCACTCCTAAAGCCACGGGGCCCACTGGGACACTGCGGGGGCTCGTGGAAGCCAGCGGCCATTGTGACACAGCGGGGCTGCACAGAGCCCACGGTGCTTTGTGACCCGTGGCTCCCAGGAGAGCCTTTGTGATGCTGGGGAACTACAAGGAAGCCTGGCTCCTCTGTGACACCACCACAGAAGCTCAGGGGAGCCCTGGAGACCGTGCTGATGCTATTGAACCTGATGCAACCCTGCCTCCTCTGTGACACCACAGAAGCTCTTGGAGCCCTGGAGACCGTGCTGATGCTATGGAACCTGATGCAACCCTGCCTCCTCTGTGACACCACAGAACCTCTGGGAGCCCTGGAGACCGTGCTGATGCTATGGAACCTGATGCAACCCTGCCTCCACTGTGACACCACAGAAGCTCAGGGAGCCCTGGAGACTGTGGTGATGCTATGGAACCTGATGCAACCCTGCCTCCACTGTGACACCACAGAACCTCTGGGAGCCCTGGAGACCGTGCTGATGCTATGGAACCTGATGCAACCCTGCCTCCACTGTGACACCACAGAAGCTCGGGGAGCTCTGCAGACCGTGGGGATGCTGGCGAAGCTGACGGAACCCTGGGCACCACAGTGACGCTATGGAACCTGGTGGAACCGAGGGGCCACAGTGACACTGTGGGGCCTTTTGGAAGCAACAGGACCCTGGTGGGAAGCCACGGGATGATTAATCCTGCACGAACCTGCTCCAGGTGGGCTCCTCTCTCCCGGCTTCCACAGGTGCTGCAAGGATCCCACTCCGGCACTGGCTTGGCACGGGCTGACGGCTTCCTTTGGCAATGGCTCTGCTCCAGGATGGCATGCTGCAGAGAATGCAGGTAGATTTTGTGCTCACTCCTGGCATGCAGCTGGACAATAAAGCCTGATCCAGCCCCCCCTCAGCATATGTCCGGCTCTGGCATTGGGGCGGGGCAACTTTGGGAGCAGCCCCAGCCCTGCTCCTGCTCCCGGCTGGGCACCCAGCTGCTGGGACACAGGTGTGTCCTGATGCCACCGTCTACTCCTTTGAGAAGGGGAGGACAGAGTGCATCAGGGAGTTTGGTGTGGCTTACATGCGGCAAGGAGAAGGTGCAGCCCCAAACTGGCTTTCACTTCTAGAACCTTTTGCTATTGCGGGAGCAGCTGCTGGAGCTTTTCAACCGAGCTGCAAGAGTGAAAAGTGTGATGGCATGTCTATCTGAGAAGGAAGGTTCGGTGCCGCAGCCTGTTGTGCACAATTTATATGCTGATAAGAGAAGGGGGTGCTTTTGGAACGTTTTCCTTCCTGACACTTCTGTCTCTGTGAGCTTTAGCTGCTTGGACTCAGGGATACCGAAGGTATGTGAAAGTGACTGGGATGCGAGAATCATGTTGCACAGGGAACAGGGAAGGTCAGCAAATGTTTCCTGTCCTGGCACATCTCTCAGTCTGAACTGCAGCTGCAGATGCTTCACTTCCGCCAAGGACTCTGCCACCTTGAGAGAAGGATGCGCTCTATGGAGTTGAGAAAGAAAGTGCGTCTCACTAGCTTCTTTCCTCTACTTCATAGACAGCAAAGGGGCTATGAAAGGCAGCACTGGCTTTTTGTTCTAGGACTTCTTCTTTACAAGCAGCTGCTGGATGTTTGGAAGGGGGTTTGGGATATGCAAAAATGAGAGGCTAAGATGGTAAGAAGGTAAGATGGAAGTCATCTGGCAAAAGCAGAGCTCACAAAAGGGCCAGCTGAGAAAGCTCTTGCTGCCTACAACTTCAACTGCACCCCTCAAAGCAGCAGCACACACGCTGCTCTCGGCACTTTCCTTCTCAGCTCTACGCACCATCCTAAGCCTTGCCTCTCCCACACTCAGGATCCAAAGACAACGGCACCAGGGACTGCTCACACACTAAAGGCACCAGGACAAAAGGCTCACCAGCTTGGCCTTTGCATTCCCGCTGACAGCTCCACAGCTTGAACCCAGAGAACTGCCTGCTGCCAACAGCCTTTCCAATCACTCTGAGCACCTCATGACAAGGAGTGTGGGGAATGAATCTCCAGCAGCCTCCTGCCCCAGGCTGTCCCCCAGGAGCAGCCCTGCTCCAGGCCGTGACTGCCACCTGCACAGCCAAAGGACCCAGAGCCGGTGTTACACACCACGGCTGTGCCTGGCACAGAGACACCAGTGGCCACACAAGTGGCCATGGCACTGTCCACACACAGTCCCTGCTGCTGCTCCCCCAGCCGCTGGCACCAACTCCCAGCCACCCACTCCTAAAGCCACGGGGCCCACTGGGACACTGCGGGGGCTCGTGGAAGCCAGCGGCCATTGTGACACAGCGGGGCTGCACAGAGCCCACGGTGCTTTGTGACCCGTGGCTCCCAGGAGAGCCTTTGTGATGCTGGGGAACTACAAGGAAGCCTGGCTCCTCTGTGACACCACCACAGAAGCTCAGGGGAGCCCTGGAGACTGTGCTGATGCTATTGAACCTGATGCAACCCTGCCTCCTCTGTGACACCACAGAAGCTCTTGGAGCCCTGGAGACCGTGGTGATGCTATGGAACCTGATGCAACCCTGCCTCCTCTGTGACACCACAGAACCTCTGGGAGCTCTGGAGACCGTGCTGATGCTATGGAACCTGATGCAACCCTGCCTCCACTGTGACACCACAGAAGCTCAGGGAGCCCTGGAGACTGTGGTGATGCTATGGAACCTGATGCAACCCTGCCTCCACTGTGACACCACAGAACCTCTGGGAGCCCTGGAGACCGTGCTGATGCTATGGAACCTGATGCAACCCTGCCTCCACTGTGACACCACAGAAGCTCGGGGAGCTCTGCAGACCGTGGGGATGCTGGCGAAGCTGACGGAACCCTGGGCACCACAGTGACGCTATGGAACCTGGTGGAACCGAGGGGCCACAGTGACACTGTGGGGCCTTTTGGAAGCAACAGGACCCTGGTGGGAAGCCACGGGATGATTAATCCTGCACGAACCTGCTCCAGGTGGGCTCCTCTCTCCCGGCTTCCACAGGTGCTGCTAGGATCCCACTCCGGCACTGGCTTGGCACGGGCTCACGGCTTCCTTTGGCAATGGCTCTGCTCCAGGATGGCATGCTGCAGAGAATGCAGGTAGATTTTGTGCTCACTCCTGGCATGCAGCTGGACAATAAAGCCTGATCCAGCCCCCCCTCAGCATATGTCCGGCTCTGGCATTGGGGCGGGGCAACTTTGGGAGCAGCCCCAGCCCTGCTCCTGCTCCCGGCTGGGCACCCAGCTGCTGGGACACAGGTGTGTCCTGATGCCACCGTCTACTCCTTTGAGAAGGGGAGGACAGAGTGCATCAGGGAGTTTGGTGTGGCTTACATGCGGCAAGGAGAAGGTGCAGCCCCAAACTGGCTTTCACTTCTAGAACCTTTTGCTATTGCGGGAGCAGCTGCTGGAGCTTTTCAACCGAGCTGCAAGAGTGAAAAGTGTGATGGCATGTCTATCTGAGAAGGAAGGTTCGGTGCCGCAGCCTGTTGTGCACAATTTATATGCTGATAAGAGAAGGGGGTGCTTTTGGAACGTTTTCCTTCCTGACACTTCTGTCTCTGTGAGCTTTAGCTGCTTGGACTCAGGGATACCGAAGGTATGTGAAAGTGACTGGGATGCGAGAATCATGTTGCACAGGGAACAGGGAAGGTCAGCAAATGTTTCCTGTCCTGGCACATCTCTCAGTCTGAACTGCAGCTGCAGATGCTTCACTTCCGCCAAGGACTCTGCCACCTTGAGAGAAGGATGCGCTCTATGGAGTTGAGAAAGAAAGTGCGTCTCACTAGCTTCTTTCCTCTACTTCATAGACAGCAAAGGGGCTATGAAAGGCAGCACTGGCTTTTTGTTCTAGGACTTCTTCTTTACAAGCAGCTGCTGGATGTTTGGAAGGGGGTTTGGGATATGCAAAAATGAGAGGCTAAGATGGTAAGAGGGTAAGATGGAAGTCATCTGGCAAAAGCAGAGCTCACAAAAGGGCCAGCTGAGAAAGCTCTTGCTGCCTACAACTTCAACTGCACCCCTCAAAGCAGCAGCACACACGCTGCTCTCGGCACTTTCCTTCTCAGCTCTACGCACCATCCTAAGCCTTGCCTCTCCCACACTCAGGATCCAAAGACAACGGCACCAGGGACTGCTCACACACTAAAGGCACCAGGACAAAAGGCTCACCAGCTTGGCCTTTGCATTCCCGCTGACAGCTCCACAGCTTGAACCCAGAGAACTGCCTGCTGCCAACAGCCTTTCCAATCACTCTGAGCACCTCATGACAAGGAGTGTGGGGAATGAATCTCCAGCAGCCTCCTGCCCCAGGCTGTCCCCCGGGAGCAGCCCTGCTCCAGGCCGTGACTGCCACCTGCACAGCCAAAGGACCCAGAGCCGGTGTTACACACCACGGCTGTGCCTGGCACAGAGACACCAGTGGCCACACAAGTGGCCATGGCACTGTCCACACACAGTCCCTGCTGCTGCTCCCCCAGCCGCTGGCACCAACTCCCAGCCACCCACTCCTAAAGCCACGGGGCCCACTGGGACACTGCGGGGGCTCGTGGAAGCCAGCGGCCATTGTGACACAGCGGGGCTGCACAGAGCCCACGGTGCTTTGTGACCCGTGGCTCCCAGGAGAGCCTTTGTGATGCTGGGGAACTACAAGGAAGCCTGCCTCCTCTGTGACACCACCACAGAAGCTCAGGGGAGCCCTGGAGACCGTGCTGATGCTATTGAACCTGATGCAACCCTGCCTCCTCTGTGACACCACAGAAGCTCTTGGAGCCCTGGAGACCGTGGTGATGCTATGGAACCTGATGCAACCCTGCCTCCTCTGTGACACCACAGAACCTCTGGGAGCCCTGGAGACCGTGCTGATGCTATGGAACCTGATGCAACCCTGCCTCCACTGTGACACCACAGAAGCTCAGGGAGCCCTGGAGACTGTGGTGATGCTATGGAACCTGATGCAACCCTGCCTCCACTGTGACACCACAGAACCTCTGGGAGCCCTGGAGACCGTGCTGATGCTATGGAACCTGATGCAACCCTGCCTCCACTGTGACACCACAGAAGCTCGGGGAGCTCTGCAGACCGTGGGGATGCTGGCGAAGCTGACGGAACCCTGGGCACCACAGTGACGCTATGGAACCTGGTGGAACCGAGGGGCCACAGTGACACTGTGGGGCCTTTTGGAAGCAACAGGACCCTGGTGGGAAGCCACGGGATGATTAATCCTGCACGAACCTGCTCCAGGTGGGCTCCTCTCTCCCGGCTTCCACAGGTGCTGCTAGGATCCCACTCCGGCACTGGCTTGGCACGGGCTCACGGCTTCCTTTGGCAATGGCTCTGCTCCAGGATGGCATGCTGCAGAGAATGCAGGTAGATTTTGTGCTCACTCCTGGCATGCAGCTGGACAATAAAGCCTGATCCAGCCCCCCCTCAGCATATGTCCGGCTCTGGCATTGGGGCGGGGCAACTTTGGGAGCAGCCCCAGCCCTGCTCCTGCTCCCGGCTGGGCACCCAGCTGCTGGGACACAGGTGTGTCCTGATGCCACCGTCTACTCCTTTGAGAAGGGGAGGACAGAGTGCATCAGGGAGTTTGGTGTGGCTTACATGCGGCAAGGAGAAGGTGCAGCCCCAAACTGGCTTTCACTTCTAGAACCTTTTGCTATTGCGGGAGCAGCTGCTGGAGCTTTTCAACCGAGCTGCAAGAGTGAAAAGTGTGATGGCATGTCTATCTGAGAAGGAAGGTTCGGTGCCGCAGCCTGTTGTGCACAATTTATATGCTGATAAGAGAAGGGGGTGCTTTTGCAACGTTTTCCTTCCTGACACTTCTGTCTCTGTGAGCTTTAGCTGCTTGGACTCAGGGATACCGAAGGTATGTGAAAGTGACTGGGATGCGAGAATCATGTTGCACAGGGAACAGGGAAGGTCAGCAAATGTTTCCTGTCCTGGCACATCTCTCAGTCTGAACTGCAGCTGCAGATGCTTCACTTCCGCCAAGGACTCTGCCACCTTGAGAGAAGGATGCGCTCTATGGAGTTGAGAAAGAAAGTGCGTCTCACTAGCTTCTTTCCTCTACTTCATAGACAGCAAAGGGGCTATGAAAGGCAGCACTGGCTTTTTGTTCTAGGACTTCTTCTTTACAAGCAGCTGCTGGATGTTTGGAAGGGGGTTTGGGATATGCAAAAATGAGAGGCTAAGATGGTAAGAGGGTAAGATGGAAGTCATCTGGCAAAAGCAGAGCTCACAAAAGGGCCAGCTGAGAAAGCTCTTGCTGCCTACAACTTCTACTGCACCCCTCAAAGCAGCAGCACACACGCTGCTCTCGGCACTTTCCTTCTCAGCTCTACGCACCATCCTAAGCCTTGCCTCTCCCACACTCAGGATCCAAAGACAACGGCACCAGGGACTGCTCACACACTAAAGGCACCAGGACAAAAGGCTCACCAGCTTGGCCTTTGCATTCCCGCTGACAGCTCCACAGCTTGAACCCAGAGAACTGCCTGCTGCCAACAGCCTTTCCAATCACTCTGAGCACCTCATGACAAGGAGTGTGGGGAATGAATCTCCAGCAGCCTCCTGCCCCAGGCTGTCCCCCGGGAGCAGCCCTGCTCCAGGCCGTGACTGCCACCTGCACAGCCAAAGGACCCAGAGCCGGTGTTACACACCACGGCTGTGCCTGGCACAGAGACACCAGTGGCCACACAAGTGGCCATGGCACTGTCCACACACAGTCCCTGCTGCTGCTCCCCCAGCCGCTGGCACCAACTCCCAGCCACCCACTCCTAAAGCCACGGGGCCCACTGGGACACTGCGGGGGCTCGTGGAAGCCAGCGGCCATTGTGACACAGCGGGGCTGCACAGAGCCCACGGTGCTTTGTGACCCGTGGCTCCCAGGAGAGCCTTTGTGATGCTGGGGAACTACAAGGAAGCCTGCCTCCTCTGTGACACCACCACAGAAGCTCAGGGGAGCCCTGGAGACCGTGCTGATGCTATTGAACCTGATGCAACCCTGCCTCCTCTGTGACACCACAGAAGCTCTTGGAGCCCTGGAGACCGTGGTGATGCTATGGAACCTGATGCAACCCTGCCTCCTCTGTGACACCACAGAACCTCTGGGAGCCCTGGAGACCGTGCTGATGCTATGGAACCTGATGCAACCCTGCCTCCACTGTGACACCACAGAAGCTCAGGGAGCCCTGGAGACTGTGGTGATGCTATGGAACCTGATGCAACCCTGCCTCCACTGTGACACCACAGAACCTTTGGGAGCCCTGGAGACCGTGCTGATGCTATGGAACCTGATGCAACCCTGCCTCCACTGTGACACCACAGAAGCTCGGGGAGCTCTGCAGACCGTGGGGATGCTGGCGAAGCTGACGGAACCCTGGGCACCACAGTGACGCTATGGAACCTGGTGGAACCGAGGGGCCACAGTGACACTGTGGGGCCTTTTGGAAGCAACAGGACCCTGGTGGGAAGCCACGGGATGATTAATCCTGCACGAACCTGCTCCAGGTGGGCTCCTCTCTCCCGGCTTCCACAGGTGCTGCTAGGATCCCACTCCGGCACTGGCTTGGCACGGGCTCACGGCTTCCTTTGGCAATGGCTCTGCTCCAGGATGGCATGCTGCAGAGAATGCAGGTAGATTTTGTGCTCACTCCTGGCATGCAGCTGGACAATAAAGCCTGATCCAGCCCCCCCTCAGCATATGTCCGGCTCTGGCATTGGGGCGGGGCAACTTTGGGAGCAGCCCCAGCCCTGCTCCTGCTCCCGGCTGGGCACCCAGCTGCTGGGACACAGGTGTGTCCTGATGCCACCGTCTACTCCTTTGAGAAGGGGAGGACAGAGTGCATCAGGGAGTTTGGTGTGGCTTACATGCGGCAAGGAGAAGGTGCAGCCCCAAACTGGCTTTCACTTCTAGAACCTTTTGCTATTGCGGGAGCAGCTGCTGGAGCTTTTCAACCGAGCTGCAAGAGTGAAAAGTGTGATGGCATGTCTATCTGAGAAGGAAGGTTCGGTGCCGCAGCCTGTTGTGCACAATTTATATGCTGATAAGAGAAGGGGGTGCTTTTGGAACGTTTTCCTTCCTGACACTTCTGTCTCTGTGAGCTTTAGCTGCTTGGACTCAGGGATACCGAAGGTATGTGAAAGTGACTGGGATGCGAGAATCATGTTGCACAGGGAACAGGGAAGGTCAGCAAATGTTTCCTGTCCTGGCACATCTCTCAGTCTGAACTGCAGCTGCAGATGCTTCACTTCCGCCAAGGACTCTGCCACCTTGAGAGAAGGATGCGCTCTATGGAGTTGAGAAAGAAAGTGCGTCTCACTAGCTTCTTTCCTCTACTTCATAGACAGCAAAGGGGCTATGAAAGGCAGCACTGGCTTTTTGTTCTAGGACTTCTTCTTTACAAGCAGCTGCTGGATGTTTGGAAGGGGGTTTGGGATATGCAAAAATGAGAGGCTAAGATGGTAAGAGGGTAAGATGGAAGTCATCTGGCAAAAGCAGAGCTCACAAAAGGGCCAGCTGAGAAAGCTCTTGCTGCCTACAACTTCAACTGCACCCCTCAAAGCAGCAGCACACACGCTGCTCTCGGCACTTTCCTTCTCAGCTCTACGCACCATCCTAAGCCTTGCCTCTCCCACACTCAGGATCCAAAGACAACGGCACCAGGGACTGCTCACACACTAAAGGCACCAGGACAAAAGGCTCACCAGCTTGGCCTTTGCATTCCCGCTGACAGCTCCACAGCTTGAACCCAGAGAACTGCCTGCTGCCAACAGCCTTTCCAATCACTCTGAGCACCTCATGACAAGGAGTGTGGGGAATGAATCTCCAGCAGCCTCCTGCCCCAGGCTGTCCCCCGGGAGCAGCCCTGCTCCAGGCCGTGACTGCCACCTGCACAGCCAAAGGACCCAGAGCCGGTGTTACACACCACGGCTGTGCCTGGCACAGAGACACCAGTGGCCACACAAGTGGCCATGGCACTGTCCACACACAGTCCCTGCTGCTGCTCCCCCAGCCGCTGGCACCAACTCCCAGCCACCCACTCCTAAAGCCACGGGGCCCACTGGGACACTGCGGGGGCTCGTGGAAGCCAGCGGCCATTGTGACACAGCGGGGCTGCACAGAGCCCACGGTGCTTTGTGACCCGTGGCTCCCAGGAGAGCCTTTGTGATGCTGGGGAACTACAAGGAAGCCTGCCTCCTCTGTGACACCACCACAGAAGCTCAGGGGAGCCCTGGAGACCGTGCTGATGCTATTGAACCTGATGCAACCCTGCCTCCTCTGTGACACCACAGAAGCTCTTGGAGCCCTGGAGACCGTGGTGATGCTATGGAACCTGATGCAACCCTGCCTCCACTGTGACACCACAGAAGCTCAGGGAGCCCTGGAGACTGTGGTGATGCTATGGAACCTGATGCAACCCTGCCTCCACTGTGACACCACAGAACCTCTGGGAGCCCTGGAGACCGTGCTGATGCTATGGAACCTGATGCAACCCTGCCTCCACTGTGACACCACAGAAGCTCGGGGAGCTCTGCAGACCGTGTGGATGCTGGCGAAGCTGACGGAACCCTGGGCACCACAGTGACGCTATGGAACCTGGTGGAACCGAGGGGCCACAGTGACACTGTGGGGCCTTTTGGAAGCAACAGGACCCTGGTGGGAAGCCACGGGATGATTAATCCTGCACGAACCTGCTCCAGGTGGGCTCCTCTCTCCCGGCTTCCACAGGTGCTGCTAGGATCCCACTCCGGCACTGGCTTGGCACGGGCTCACGGCTTCCTTTGGCAATGGCTCTGCTCCAGGATGGCATGCTGCAGAGAATGCAGGTAGATTTTGTGCTCACTCCTGGCATGCAGCTGGACAATAAAGCCTGATCCAGCCCCCCCTCAGCATATGTCCGGCTCTGGCATTGGGGCGGGGCAACTTTGGGAGCAGCCCCAGCCCTGCTCCTGCTCCCGGCTGGGCACCCAGCTGCTGGGACACAGGTGTGTCCTGATGCCACCGTCTACTCCTTTGAGAAGGGGAGGACAGAGTGCATCAGGGAGTTTGGTGTGGCTTACATGCAGCAAGGAGAAGGTGCAGCCCCAAACTGGCTTTCACTTCTAGAACCTTTTGCTATTGCGGGAGCAGCTGCTGGAGCTTTTCAACCGAGCTGCAAGAGTGAAAAGTGTGATGGCATGTCTATCTGAGAAGGAAGGTTCGGTGCCGCAGCCTGTTGTGCACAATTTATATGCTGATAAGAGAAGGGGGTGCTTTTGGAACGTTTTCCTTCCTGACACTTCTGTCTCTGTGAGCTTTAGCTGCTTGGACTCAGGGATACCGAAGGTATGTGAAAGTGACTGGGATGCGAGAATCATGTTGCACAGGGAACAGGGAAGGTCAGCAAATGTTTCCTGTCCTGGCACATCTCTCAGTCTGAACTGCAGCTGCAGATGCTTCACTTCCGCCAAGGACTCTGCCACCTTGAGAGAAGGATGCGCTCTATGGAGTTGAGAAAGAAAGTGCGTCTCACTAGCTTCTTTCCTCTACTTCATAGACAGCAAAGGGGCTATGAAAGGCAGCACTGGCTTTTTGTTCTAGGACTTCTTCTTTACAAGCAGCTGCTGGATGTTTGGAAGGGGGTTTGGGATATGCAAAAATGAGAGGCTAAGATGGTAAGAGGGTAAGATGGAAGTCATCTGGCAAAAGCAGAGCTCACAAAAGGGCCAGCTGAGAAAGCTCTTGCTGCCTACAACTTCAACTGCACCCCTCAAAGCAGCAGCACACACGCTGCTCTCGGCACTTTCCTTCTCAGCTCTACGCACCATCCTAAGCCTTGCCTCTCCCACACTCAGGATCCAAAGACAACGGCACCAGGGACTGCTCACACACTAAAGGCACCAGGACAAAAGGCTCACCAGCTTGGCCTTTGCATTCCCGCTGACAGCTCCACAGCTTGAACCCAGAGAACTGCCTGCTGCCAACAGCCTTTCCAATCACTCTGAGCACCTCATGACAAGGAGTGTGGGGAATGAATCTCCAGCAGCCTCCTGCCCCAGGCTGTCCCCCGGGAGCAGCCCTGCTCCAGGCCGTGACTGCCACCTGCACAGCCAAAGGACCCAGAGCCGGTGTTACACACCACGGCTGTGCCTGGCACAGAGACACCAGTGGCCACACAAGTGGCCATGGCACTGTCCACACACAGTCCCTGCTGCTGCTCCCCCAGCCGCTGGCACCAACTCCCAGCCACCCACTCCTAAAGCCACGGGGCCCACTGGGACACTGCGGGGGCTCGTGGAAGCCAGCGGCCATTGTGACACAGCGGGGCTGCACAGAGCCCACGGTGCTTTGTGACCCGTGGCTCCCAGGAGAGCCTTTGTGATGCTGGGGAACTACAAGGAAGCCTGGCTCCTCTGTGACACCACCACAGAAGCTCAGGGGAGCCCTGGAGACCGTGCTGATGCTATTGAACCTGATGCAACCCTGCCTCCTCTGTGACACCACAGAAGCTCTTGGAGCCCTGGAGACCGTGGTGATGCTATGGAACCTGATGCAACCCTGCCTCCTCTGTGACACCACAGAACCTCTGGGAGCCCTGGAGACCGTGCTGATGCTATGGAACCTGATGCAACCCTGCCTCCACTGTGACACCACAGAAGCTCAGGGAGCCCTGGAGACTGTGGTGATGCTATGGAACCTGATGCAACCCTGCCTCCACTGTGACACCACAGAACCTCTGGGAGCCCTGGAGACCGTGCTGATGCTATGGAACCTGATGCAACCCTGCCTCCACTGTGACACCACAGAAGCTCGGGGAGCTCTGCAGACCGTGGGGATGCTGGCGAAGCTGACGGAACCCTGGGCACCACAGTGACGCTATGGAACCTGGTGGAACCGAGGGGCCACAGTGACACTGTGGGGCCTTTTGGAAGCAACAGGACCCTGGTGGGAAGCCACGGGATGATTAATCCTGCACGAACCTGCTCCAGGTGGGCTCCTCTCTCCCGGCTTCCACAGGTGCTGCTAGGATCCCACTCCGGCACTGGCTTGGCACGGGCTCACGGCTTCCTTTGGCAATGGCTCTGCTCCAGGATGGCATGCTGCAGAGAATGCAGGTAGATTTTGTGCTCACTCCTGGCATGCAGCTGGACAATAAAGCCTGATCCAGCCCCCCCTCAGCATATGTCCGGCTCTGGCATTGGGGCGGGGCAACTTTGGGAGCAGCCCCAGCCCTGCTCCTGCTCCCGGCTGGGCACCCAGCTGCTGGGACACAGGTGTGTCCTGATGCCACCGTCTACTCCTTTGAGAAGGGGAGGACAGAGTGCATCAGGGAGTTTGGTGTGGCTTACATGCGGCAAGGAGAAGGTGCAGCCCCAAACTGGCTTTCACTTCTAGAACCTTTTGCTATTGCGGGAGCAGCTGCTGGAGCTTTTCAACCGAGCTGCAAGAGTGAAAAGTGTGATGGCATGTCTATCTGAGAAGGAAGGTTCGGTGCCGCAGCCTGTTGTGCACAATTTATATGCTGATAAGAGAAGGGGGTGCTTTTGCAACGTTTTCCTTCCTGACACTTCTGTCTCTGTGAGCTTTAGCTGCTTGGACTCAGGGATACCGAAGGTATGTGAAAGTGACTGGGATGCGAGAATCATGTTGCACAGGGAACAGGGAAGGTCAGCAAATGTTTCCTGTCCTGGCACATCTCTCAGTCTGAACTGCAGCTGCAGATGCTTCACTTCCGCCAAGGACTCTGCCACCTTGAGAGAAGGATGCGCTCTATGGAGTTGAGAAAGAAAGTGCGTCTCACTAGCTTCTTTCCTCTACTTCATAGACAGCAAAGGGGCTATGAAAGGCAGCACTGGCTTTTTGTTCTAGGACTTCTTCTTTACAAGCAGCTGCTGGATGTTTGGAAGGGGGTTTGGGATATGCAAAAATGAGAGGCTAAGATGGTAAGAGGGTAAGATGGAAGTCATCTGGCAAAAGCAGAGCTCACAAAAGGGCCAGCTGAGAAAGCTCTTGCTGCCTACAACTTCAACTGCACCCCTCAAAGCAGCAGCACACACGCTGCTCTCGGCACTTTCCTTCTCAGCTCTACGCACCATCCTAAGCCTTGCCTCTCCCACACTCAGGATCCAAAGACAACGGCACCAGGGACTGCTCACACACTAAAGGCACCAGGACAAAAGGCTCACCAGCTTGGCCTTTGCATTCCCGCTGACAGCTCCACAGCTTGAACCCAGAGAACTGCCTGCTGCCAACAGCCTTTCCAATCACTCTGAGCACCTCATGACAAGGAGTGTGGGGAATGAATCTCCAGCAGCCTCCTGCCCCAGGCTGTCCCCCGGGAGCAGCCCTGCTCCAGGCCGTGACTGCCACCTGCACAGCCAAAGGACCCAGAGCCGGTGTTACACACCACGGCTGTGCCTGGCACAGAGACACCAGTGGCCACACAAGTGGCCATGGCACTGTCCACACACAGTCCCTGCTGCTGCTCCCCCAGCCGCTGGCACCAACTCCCAGCCACCCACTCCTAAAGCCACGGGGCCCACTGGGACACTGCGGGGGCTCGTGGAAGCCAGCGGCCATTGTGACACAGCGGGGCTGCACAGAGCCCACGGTGCTTTGTGACCCGTGGCTCCCAGGAGAGCCTTTGTGATGCTGGGGAACTACAAGGAAGCCTGGCTCCTCTGTGACACCACCACAGAAGCTCAGGGGAGCCCTGGAGACCGTGCTGATGCTATTGAACCTGATGCAACCCTGCCTCCTCTGTGACACCACAGAAGCTCTTGGAGCCCTGGAGACCGTGGTGATGCTATGGAACCTGATGCAACCCTGCCTCCTCTGTGACACCACAGAACCTCTGGGAGCCCTGGAGACCGTGCTGATGCTATGGAACCTGATGCAACCCTGCCTCCACTGTGACACCACAGAAGCTCAGGGAGCCCTGGAGACTGTGGTGATGCTATGGAACCTGATGCAACCCTGCCTCCACTGTGACACCACAGAACCTCTGGGAGCCCTGGAGACCGTGCTGATGCTATGGAACCTGATGCAACCCTGCCTCCACTGTGACACCACAGAAGCTCGGGGAGCTCTGCAGACCGTGGGGATGCTGGCGAAGCTGACGGAACCCTGGGCACCACAGTGACGCTATGGAACCTGGTGGAACCGAGGGGCCACAGTGACACTGTGGGGCCTTTTGGAAGCAACAGGACCCTGGTGGGAAGCCACGGGATGATTAATCCTGCACGAACCTGCTCCAGGTGGGCTCCTCTCTCCCGGCTTCCACAGGTGCTGCTAGGATCCCACTCCGGCACTGGCTTGGCACGGGCTCACGGCTTCCTTTGGCAATGGCTCTGCTCCAGGATGGCATGCTGCAGAGAATGCAGGTAGATTTTGTGCTCACTCCTGGCATGCAGCTGGACAATAAAGCCTGATCCAGCCCCCCCTCAGCATATGTCCGGCTCTGGCATTGGGGCGGGGCAACTTTGGGAGCAGCCCCAGCCCTGCTCCTGCTCCCGGCTGGGCACCCAGCTGCTGGGACACAGGTGTGTCCTGATGCCACCGTCTACTCCTTTGAGAAGGGGAGGACAGAGTGCATCAGGGAGTTTGGTGTGGCTTACATGCGGCAAGGAGAAGGTGCAGCCCCAAACTGGCTTTCACTTCTAGAACCTTTTGCTATTGCGGGAGCAGCTGCTGGAGCTTTTCAACCGAGCTGCAAGAGTGAAAAGTGTGATGGCATGTCTATCTGAGAAGGAAGGTTCGGTGCCGCAGCCTGTTGTGCACAATTTATATGCTGATAAGAGAAGGGGGTGCTTTTGCAACGTTTTCCTTCCTGACACTTCTGTCTCTGTGAGCTTTAGCTGCTTGGACTCAGGGATACCGAAGGTATGTGAAAGTGACTGGGATGCGAGAATCATGTTGCACAGGGAACAGGGAAGGTCAGCAAATGTTTCCTGTCCTGGCACATCTCTCAGTCTGAACTGCAGCTGCAGATGCTTCACTTCCGCCAAGGACTCTGCCACCTTGAGAGAAGGATGCGCTCTATGGAGTTGAGAAAGAAAGTGCGTCTCACTAGCTTCTTTCCTCTACTTCATAGACAGCAAAGGGGCTATGAAAGGCAGCACTGGCTTTTTGTTCTAGGACTTCTTCTTTACAAGCAGCTGCTGGATGTTTGGAAGGGGGTTTGGGATATGCAAAAATGAGAGGCTAAGATGGTAAGAGGGTAAGATGGAAGTCATCTGGCAAAAGCAGAGCTCACAAAAGGGCCAGCTGAGAAAGCTCTTGCTGCCTACAACTTCAACTGCACCCCTCAAAGCAGCAGCACACACGCTGCTCTCGGCACTTTCCTTCTCAGCTCTACGCACCATCCTAAGCCTTGCCTCTCCCACACTCAGGATCCAAAGACAACGGCACCAGGGACTGCTCACACACTAAAGGCACCAGGACAAAAGGCTCACCAGCTTGGCCTTTGCATTCCCGCTGACAGCTCCACAGCTTGAACCCAGAGAACTGCCTGCTGCCAACAGCCTTTCCAATCACTCTGAGCACCTCATGACAAGGAGTGTGGGGAATGAATCTCCAGCAGCCTCCTGCCCCAGGCTGTCCCCCGGGAGCAGCCCTGCTCCAGGCCGTGACTGCCACCTGCACAGCCAAAGGACCCAGAGCCGGTGTTACACACCACGGCTGTGCCTGGCACAGAGACACCAGTGGCCACACAAGTGGCCATGGCACTGTCCACACACAGTCCCTGCTGCTGCTCCCCCAGCCGCTGGCACCAACTCCCAGCCACCCACTCCTAAAGCCACGGGGCCCACTGGGACACTGCGGGGGCTCGTGGAAGCCAGCGGCCATTGTGACACAGCGGGGCTGCACAGAGCCCACGGTGCTTTGTGACCCGTGGCTCCCAGGAGAGCCTTTGTGATGCTGGGGAACTACAAGGAAGCCTGGCTCCTCTGTGACACCACCACAGAAGCTCAGGGGAGCCCTGGAGACCGTGCTGATGCTATTGAACCTGATGCAACCCTGCCTCCTCTGTGACACCACAGAAGCTCTTGGAGCCCTGGAGACCGTGGTGATGCTATGGAACCTGATGCAACCCTGCCTCCTCTGTGACACCACAGAACCTCTGGGAGCCCTGGAGACCGTGCTGATGCTATGGAACCTGATGCAACCCTGCCTCCACTGTGACACCACAGAAGCTCAGGGAGCCCTGGAGACTGTGGTGATGCTATGGAACCTGATGCAACCCTGCCTCCACTGTGACACCACAGAACCTCTGGGAGCCCTGGAGACCGTGCTGATGCTATGGAACCTGATGCAACCCTGCCTCCACTGTGACACCACAGAAGCTCGGGGAGCTCTGCAGACCGTGGGGATGCTGGCGAAGCTGACGGAACCCTGGGCACCACAGTGACGCTATGGAACCTGGTGGAACCGAGGGGCCACAGTGACACTGTGGGGCCTTTTGGAAGCAACAGGACCCTGGTGGGAAGCCACGGGATGATTAATCCTGCACGAACCTGCTCCAGGTGGGCTCCTCTCTCCCGGCTTCCACAGGTGCTGCTAGGATCCCACTCCGGCACTGGCTTGGCACGGGCTCACGGCTTCCTTTGGCAATGGCTCTGCTCCAGGATGGCATGCTGCAGAGAATGCAGGTAGATTTTGTGCTCACTCCTGGCATGCAGCTGGACAATAAAGCCTGATCCAGCCCCCCCTCAGCATATGTCCGGCTCTGGCATTGGGGCGGGGCAACTTTGGGAGCAGCCCCAGCCCTGCTCCTGCTCCCGGCTGGGCACCCAGCTGCTGGGACACAGGTGTGTCCTGATGCCACCGTCTACTCCTTTGAGAAGGGGAGGACAGAGTGCATCAGGGAGTTTGGTGTGGCTTACATGCGGCAAGGAGAAGGTGCAGCCCCAAACTGGCTTTCACTTCTAGAACCTTTTGCTATTGCGGGAGCAGCTGCTGGAGCTTTTCAACCGAGCTGCAAGAGTGAAAAGTGTGATGGCATGTCTATCTGAGAAGGAAGGTTCGGTGCCGCAGCCTGTTGTGCACAATTTATATGCTGATAAGAGAAGGGGGTGCTTTTGCAACGTTTTCCTTCCTGACACTTCTGTCTCTGTGAGCTTTAGCTGCTTGGACTCAGGGATACCGAAGGTATGTGAAAGTGACTGGGATGCGAGAATCATGTTGCACAGGGAACAGGGAAGGTCAGCAAATGTTTCCTGTCCTGGCACATCTCTCAGTCTGAACTGCAGCTGCAGATGCTTCACTTCCGCCAAGGACTCTGCCACCTTGAGAGAAGGATGCGCTCTATGGAGTTGAGAAAGAAAGTGCGTCTCACTAGCTTCTTTCCTCTACTTCATAGACAGCAAAGGGGCTATGAAAGGCAGCACTGGCTTTTTGTTCTAGGACTTCTTCTTTACAAGCAGCTGCTGGATGTTTGGAAGGGGGTTTGGGATATGCAAAAATGAGAGGCTAAGATGGTAAGAGGGTAAGATGGAAGTCATCTGGCAAAAGCAGAGCTCACAAAAGGGCCAGCTGAGAAAGCTCTTGCTGCCTACAACTTCAACTGCACCCCTCAAAGCAGCAGCACACACGCTGCTCTCGGCACTTTCCTTCTCAGCTCTACGCACCATCCTAAGCCTTGCCTCTCCCACACTCAGGATCCAAAGACAACGGCACCAGGGACTGCTCACACACTAAAGGCACCAGGACAAAAGGCTCACCAGCTTGGCCTTTGCATTCCCGCTGACAGCTCCACAGCTTGAACCCAGAGAACTGCCTGCTGCCAACAGCCTTTCCAATCACTCTGAGCACCTCATGACAAGGAGTGTGGGGAATGAATCTCCAGCAGCCTCCTGCCCCAGGCTGTCCCCCGGGAGCAGCCCTGCTCCAGGCCGTGACTGCCACCTGCACAGCCAAAGGACCCAGAGCCGGTGTTACACACCACGGCTGTGCCTGGCACAGAGACACCAGTGGCCACACAAGTGGCCATGGCACTGTCCACACACAGTCCCTGCTGCTGCTCCCCCAGCCGCTGGCACCAACTCCCAGCCACCCACTCCTAAAGCCACGGGGCCCACTGGGACACTGCGGGGGCTCGTGGAAGCCAGCGGCCATTGTGACACAGCGGGGCTGCACAGAGCCCACGGTGCTTTGTGACCCGTGGCTCCCAGGAGAGCCTTTGTGATGCTGGGGAACTACAAGGAAGCCTGGCTCCTCTGTGACACCACCACAGAAGCTCAGGGGAGCCCTGGAGACCGTGCTGATGCTATTGAACCTGATGCAACCCTGCCTCCTCTGTGACACCACAGAAGCTCTTGGAGCCCTGGAGACCGTGGTGATGCTATGGAACCTGATGCAACCCTGCCTCCTCTGTGACACCACAGAACCTCTGGGAGCCCTGGAGACCGTGCTGATGCTATGGAACCTGATGCAACCCTGCCTCCACTGTGACACCACAGAAGCTCAGGGAGCCCTGGAGACTGTGGTGATGCTATGGAACCTGATGCAACCCTGCCTCCACTGTGACACCACAGAACCTTTGGGAGCCCTGGAGACCGTGCTGATGCTATGGAACCTGATGCAACCCTGCCTCCACTGTGACACCACAGAAGCTCGGGGAGCTCTGCAGACCGTGGGGATGCTGGCGAAGCTGACGGAACCCTGGGCACCACAGTGACGCTATGGAACCTGGTGGAACCGAGGGGCCACAGTGACACTGTGGGGCCTTTTGGAAGCAACAGGACCCTGGTGGGAAGCCACGGGATGATTAATCCTGCACGAACCTGCTCCAGGTGGGCTCCTCTCTCCCGGCTTCCACAGGTGCTGCTAGGATCCCACTCCGGCACTGGCTTGGCACGGGCTCACGGCTTCCTTTGGCAATGGCTCTGCTCCAGGATGGCATGCTGCAGAGAATGCAGGTAGATTTTGTGCTCACTCCTGGCATGCAGCTGGACAATAAAGCCTGATCCAGCCCCCCCTCAGCATATGTCCGGCTCTGGCATTGGGGCGGGGCAACTTTGGGAGCAGCCCCAGCCCTGCTCCTGCTCCCGGCTGGGCACCCAGCTGCTGGGACACAGGTGTGTCCTGATGCCACCGTCTACTCCTTTGAGAAGGGGAGGACAGAGTGCATCAGGGAGTTTGGTGTGGCTTACATGCGGCAAGGAGAAGGTGCAGCCCCAAACTGGCTTTCACTTCTAGAACCTTTTGCTATTGCGGGAGCAGCTGCTGGAGCTTTTCAACCGAGCTGCAAGAGTGAAAAGTGTGATGGCATGTCTATCTGAGAAGGAAGGTTCGGTGCCGCAGCCTGTTGTGCACAATTTATATGCTGATAAGAGAAGGGGGTGCTTTTGCAACGTTTTCCTTCCTGACACTTCTGTCTCTGTGAGCTTTAGCTGCTTGGACTCAGGGATACCGAAGGTATGTGAAAGTGACTGGGATGCGAGAATCATGTTGCACAGGGAACAGGGAAGGTCAGCAAATGTTTCCTGTCCTGGCACATCTCTCAGTCTGAACTGCAGCTGCAGATGCTTCACTTCCGCCAAGGACTCTGCCACCTTGAGAGAAGGATGCGCTCTATGGAGTTGAGAAAGAAAGTGCGTCTCACTAGCTTCTTTCCTCTACTTCATAGACAGCAAAGGGGCTATGAAAGGCAGCACTGGCTTTTTGTTCTAGGACTTCTTCTTTACAAGCAGCTGCTGGATGTTTGGAAGGGGGTTTGGGATATGCAAAAATGAGAGGCTAAGATGGTAAGAGGGTAAGATGGAAGTCATCTGGCAAAAGCAGAGCTCACAAAAGGGCCAGCTGAGAAAGCTCTTGCTGCCTACAACTTCAACTGCACCCCTCAAAGCAGCAGCACACACGCTGCTCTCGGCACTTTCCTTCTCAGCTCTACGCACCATCCTAAGCCTTGCCTCTCCCACACTCAGGATCCAAAGACAACGGCACCAGGGACTGCTCACACACTAAAGGCACCAGGACAAAAGGCTCACCAGCTTGGCCTTTGCATTCCCGCTGACAGCTCCACAGCTTGAACCCAGAGAACTGCCTGCTGCCAACAGCCTTTCCAATCACTCTGAGCACCTCATGACAAGGAGTGTGGGGAATGAATCTCCAGCAGCCTCCTGCCCCAGGCTGTCCCCCGGGAGCAGCCCTGCTCCAGGCCGTGACTGCCACCTGCACAGCCAAAGGACCCAGAGCCGGTGTTACACACCACGGCTGTGCCTGGCACAGAGACACCAGTGGCCACACAAGTGGCCATGGCACTGTCCACACACAGTCCCTGCTGCTGCTCCCCCAGCCGCTGGCACCAACTCCCAGCCACCCACTCCTAAAGCCACGGGGCCCACTGGGACACTGCGGGGGCTCGTGGAAGCCAGCGGCCATTGTGACACAGTGGGGCTGCACAGAGCCCACGGTGCTTTGTGACCCGTGGCTCCCAGGAGAGCCTTTGTGATGCTGGGGAACTACAAGGAAGCCTGGCTCCTCTGTGACACCACCACAGAAGCTCAGGGGAGCCCTGGAGACCGTGCTGATGCTATTGAACCTGATGCAACCCTGCCTCCTCTGTGACACCACAGAAGCTCTTGGAGCCCTGGAGACCGTGGTGATGCTATGGAACCTGATGCAACCCTGCCTCCTCTGTGACACCACAGAACCTCTGGGAGCCCTGGAGACCGTGCTGATGCTATGGAACCTGATGCAACCCTGCCTCCACTGTGACACCACAGAAGCTCAGGGAGCCCTGGAGACTGTGGTGATGCTATGGAACCTGATGCAACCCTGCCTCCACTGTGACACCACAGAACCTCTGGGAGCCCTGGAGACCGTGCTGATGCTATGGAACCTGATGCAACCCTGCCTCCACTGTGACACCACAGAAGCTCGGGGAGCTCTGCAGACCGTGGGGATGCTGGCGAAGCTGACGGAACCCTGGGCACCACAGTGACGCTATGGAACCTGGTGGAACCGAGGGGCCACAGTGACACTGTGGGGCCTTTTGGAAGCAACAGGACCCTGGTGGGAAGCCACGGGATGATTAATCCTGCACGAACCTGCTCCAGGTGGGCTCCTCTCTCCCGGCTTCCACAGGTGCTGCTAGGATCCCACTCCGGCACTGGCTTGGCACGGGCTCACGGCTTCCTTTGGCAATGGCTCTGCTCCAGGATGGCATGCTGCAGAGAATGCAGGTAGATTTTGTGCTCACTCCTGGCATGCAGCTGGACAATAAAGCCTGATCCAGCCCCCCCTCAGCATATGTCCGGCTCTGGCATTGGGGCGGGGCAACTTTGGGAGCAGCCCCAGCCCTGCTCCTGCTCCCGGCTGGGCACCCAGCTGCTGGGACACAGGTGTGTCCTGATGCCACCGTCTACTCCTTTGAGAAGGGGAGGACAGAGTGCATCAGGGAGTTTGGTGTGGCTTACATGCGGCAAGGAGAAGGTGCAGCCCCAAACTGGCTTTCACTTCTAGAACCTTTTGCTATTGCGGGAGCAGCTGCTGGAGCTTTTCAACCGAGCTGCAAGAGTGAAAAGTGTGATGGCATGTCTATCTGAGAAGGAAGGTTCGGTGCCGCAGCCTGTTGTGCACAATTTATATGCTGATAAGAGAAGGGGGTGCTTTTGCAACGTTTTCCTTCCTGACACTTCTGTCTCTGTGAGCTTTAGCTGCTTGGACTCAGGGATACCGAAGGTATGTGAAAGTGACTGGGATGCGAGAATCATGTTGCACAGGGAACAGGGAAGGTCAGCAAATGTTTCCTGTCCTGGCACATCTCTCAGTCTGAACTGCAGCTGCAGATGCTTCACTTCCGCCAAGGACTCTGCCACCTTGAGAGAAGGATGCGCTCTATGGAGTTGAGAAAGAAAGTGCGTCTCACTAGCTTCTTTCCTCTACTTCATAGACA
Source organism: Aphelocoma coerulescens (assembly GCF_041296385.1). Lineage (NCBI taxonomy): Eukaryota > Metazoa > Chordata > Aves > Passeriformes > Corvidae > Aphelocoma > Aphelocoma coerulescens. The sequence goes on along the minus strand of NW_027183639.1, from coordinate 46,460 downwards.
GCAAAGGGGCTATGAAAGGCAGCACTGGCTTTTTGTTCTAGGACTTCTTCTTTACAAGCAGCTGCTGGATGTTTGGAAGGGGGTTTGGGATATGCAAAAATGAGAGGCTAAGATGGTAAGAGGGTAAGATGGAAGTCATCTGGCAAAAGCAGAGCTCACAAAAGGGCCAGCTGAGAAAGCTCTTGCTGCCTACAACTTCAACTGCACCCCTCAAAGCAGCAGCACACACGCTGCTCTCGGCACTTTCCTTCTCAGCTCTACGCACCATCCTAAGCCTTGCCTCTCCCACACTCAGGATCCAAAGACAACGGCACCAGGGACTGCTCACACACTAAAGGCACCAGGACAAAAGGCTCACCAGCTTGGCCTTTGCATTCCCGCTGACAGCTCCACAGCTTGAACCCAGAGAACTGCCTGCTGCCAACAGCCTTTCCAATCACTCTGAGCACCTCATGACAAGGAGTGTGGGGAATGAATCTCCAGCAGCCTCCTGCCCCAGGCTGTCCCCCGGGAGCAGCCCTGCTCCAGGCCGTGACTGCCACCTGCACAGCCAAAGGACCCAGAGCCGGTGTTACACACCACGGCTGTGCCTGGCACAGAGACACCAGTGGCCACACAAGTGGCCATGGCACTGTCCACACACAGTCCCTGCTGCTGCTCCCCCAGCCGCTGGCACCAACTCCCAGCCACCCACTCCTAAAGCCACGGGGCCCACTGGGACACTGCGGGGGCTCGTGGAAGCCAGCGGCCATTGTGACACAGCAATGCTGCACAGAGCCCACGGTGCTTTGTGACCCGTGGCTCCCAGGAGAGCCTTTGTGATGCTGGGGAACTACAAGGAAGCCTGGCTCCTCTGTGACACCACCACAGAAGCTCAGGGGAGCCCTGGAGACCGTGCTGATGCTATTGAACCTGATGCAACCCTGCCTCCTCTGTGACACCACAGAAGCTCTTGGAGCCCTGGAGACCGTGGTGATGCTATGGAACCTGATGCAACCCTGCCTCCTCTGTGACACCACAGAACCTCTGGGAGCCCTGGAGACCGTGCTGATGCTATGGAACCTGATGCAACCCTGCCTCCACTGTGACACCACAGAAGCTCAGGGAGCCCTGGAGACTGTGGTGATGCTATGGAACCTGATGCAACCCTGCCTCCACTGTGACACCACAGAACCTCTGGGAGCCCTGGAGACCGTGCTGATGCTATGGAACCTGATGCAACCCTGCCTCCACTGTGACACCACAGAAGCTCGGGGAGCTCTGCAGACCGTGGGGATGCTGGCGAAGCTGACGGAACCCTGGGCACCACAGTGACGCTATGGAACCTGGTGGAACCGAGGGGCCACAGTGACACTGTGGGGCCTTTTGGAAGCAACAGGACCCTGGTGGGAAGCCACGGGATGATTAATCCTGCACGAACCTGCTCCAGGTGGGCTCCTCTCTCCCGGCTTCCACAGGTGCTGCTAGGATCCCACTCCGGCACTGGCTTGGCACGGGCTCACGGCTTCCTTTGGCAATGGCTCTGCTCCAGGATGGCATGCTGCAGAGAATGCAGGTAGATTTTGTGCTCACTCCTGGCATGCAGCTGGACAATAAAGCCTGATCCAGCCCCCCCTCAGCATATGTCCGGCTCTGGCATTGGGGCGGGGCAACTTTGGGAGCAGCCCCAGCCCTGCTCCTGCTCCCGGCTGGGCACCCAGCTGCTGGGACACAGGTGTGTCCTGATGCCACCGTCTACTCCTTTGAGAAGGGGAGGACAGAGTGCATCAGGGAGTTTGGTGTGGCTTACATGCGGCAAGGAGAAGGTGCAGCCCCAAACTGGCTTTCACTTCTAGAACCTTTTGCTATTGCGGGAGCAGCTGCTGGAGCTTTTCAACCGAGCTGCAAGAGTGAAAAGTGTGATGGCATGTCTATCTGAGAAGGAAGGTTCGGTGCCGCAGCCTGTTGTGCACAATTTATATGCTGATAAGAGAAGGGGGTGCTTTTGCAACGTTTTCCTTCCTGACACTTCTGTCTCTGTGAGCTTTAGCTGCTTGGACTCAGGGATACCGAAGGTATGTGAAAGTGACTGGGATGCGAGAATCATGTTGCACAGGGAACAGGGAAGGTCAGCAAATGTTTCCTGTCCTGGCACATCTCTCAGTCTGAACTGCAGCTGCAGATGCTTCACTTCCGCCAAGGACTCTGCCACCTTGAGAGAAGGATGCGCTCTATGGAGTTGAGAAAGAAAGTGCGTCTCACTAGCTTCTTTCCTCTACTTCATAGACAGCAAAGGGGCTATGAAAGGCAGCACTGGCTTTTTGTTCTAGGACTTCTTCTTTACAAGCAGCTGCTGGATGTTTGGAAGGGGGTTTGGGATATGCAAAAATGAGAGGCTAAGATGGTAAGAGGGTAAGATGGAAGTCATCTGGCAAAAGCAGAGCTCACAAAAGGGCCAGCTGAGAAAGCTCTTGCTGCCTACAACTTCAACTGCACCCCTCAAAGCAGCAGCACACACGCTGCTCTCGGCACTTTCCTTCTCAGCTCTACGCACCATCCTAAGCCTTGCCTCTCCCACACTCAGGATCCAAAGACAACGGCACCAGGGACTGCTCACACACTAAAGGCACCAGGACAAAAGGCTCACCAGCTTGGCCTTTGCATTCCCGCTGACAGCTCCACAGCTTGAACCCAGAGAACTGCCTGCTGCCAACAGCCTTTCCAATCACTCTGAGCACCTCATGACAAGGAGTGTGGGGAATGAATCTCCAGCAGCCTCCTGCCCCAGGCTGTCCCCCGGGAGCAGCCCTGCTCCAGGCCGTGACTGCCACCTGCACAGCCAAAGGACCCAGAGCCGGTGTTACACACCACGGCTGTGCCTGGCACAGAGACACCAGTGGCCACACAAGTGGCCATGGCACTGTCCACACACAGTCCCTGCTGCTGCTCCCCCAGCCGCTGGCACCAACTCCCAGCCACCCACTCCTAAAGCCACGGGGCCCACTGGGACACTGCGGGGGCTCGTGGAAGCCAGCGGCCATTGTGACACAGCGGGGCTGCACAGAGCCCACGGTGCTTTGTGACCCGTGGCTCCCAGGAGAGCCTTTGTGATGCTGGGGAACTACAAGGAAGCCTGGCTCCTCTGTGACACCACCACAGAAGCTCAGGGGAGCCCTGGAGACCGTGCTGATGCTATTGAACCTGATGCAACCCTGCCTCCTCTGTGACACCACAGAAGCTCTTGGAGCCCTGGAGACCGTGGTGATGCTATGGAACCTGATGCAACCCTGCCTCCTCTGTGACACCACAGAACCTCTGGGAGCCCTGGAGACCGTGCTGATGCTATGGAACCTGATGCAACCCTGCCTCCACTGTGACACCACAGAAGCTCAGGGAGCCCTGGAGACTGTGGTGATGCTATGGAACCTGATGCAACCCTGCCTCCACTGTGACACCACAGAACCTCTGGGAGCCCTGGAGACCGTGCTGATGCTATGGAACCTGATGCAACCCTGCCTCCACTGTGACACCACAGAAGCTCGGGGAGCTCTGCAGACCGTGGGGATGCTGGCGAAGCTGACGGAACCCTGGGCACCACAGTGACGCTATGGAACCTGGTGGAACCGAGGGGCCACAGTGACACTGTGGGGCCTTTTGGAAGCAACAGGACCCTGGTGGGAAGCCACGGGATGATTAATCCTGCACGAACCTGCTCCAGGTGGGCTCCTCTCTCCCGGCTTCCACAGGTGCTGCTAGGATCCCACTCCGGCACTGGCTTGGCACGGGCTCACGGCTTCCTTTGGCAATGGCTCTGCTCCAGGATGGCATGCTGCAGAGAATGCAGGTAGATTTTGTGCTCACTCCTGGCATGCAGCTGGACAATAAAGCCTGATCCAGCCCCCCCTCAGCATATGTCCGGCTCTGGCATTGGGGCGGGGCAACTTTGGGAGCAGCCCCAGCCCTGCTCCTGCTCCCGGCTGGGCACCCAGCTGCTGGGACACAGGTGTGTCCTGATGCCACCGTCTACTCCTTTGAGAAGGGGAGGACAGAGTGCATCAGGGAGTTTGGTGTGGCTTACATGCGGCAAGGAGAAGGTGCAGCCCCAAACTGGCTTTCACTTCTAGAACCTTTTGCTATTGCGGGAGCAGCTGCTGGAGCTTTTCAACCGAGCTGCAAGAGTGAAAAGTGTGATGGCATGTCTATCTGAGAAGGAAGGTTCGGTGCCGCAGCCTGTTGTGCACAATTTATATGCTGATAAGAGAAGGGGGTGCTTTTGCAACGTTTTCCTTCCTGACACTTCTGTCTCTGTGAGCTTTAGCTGCTTGGACTCAGGGATACCGAAGGTATGTGAAAGTGACTGGGATGCGAGAATCATGTTGCACAGGGAACAGGGAAGGTCAGCAAATGTTTCCTGTCCTGGCACATCTCTCAGTCTGAACTGCAGCTGCAGATGCTTCACTTCCGCCAAGGACTCTGCCACCTTGAGAGAAGGATGCGCTCTATGGAGTTGAGAAAGAAAGTGCGTCTCACTAGCTTCTTTCCTCTACTTCATAGACAGCAAAGGGGCTATGAAAGGCAGCACTGGCTTTTTGTTCTAGGACTTCTTCTTTACAAGCAGCTGCTGGATGTTTGGAAGGGGGTTTGGGATATGCAAAAATGAGAGGCTAAGATGGTAAGAGGGTAAGATGGAAGTCATCTGGCAAAAGCAGAGCTCACAAAAGGGCCAGCTGAGAAAGCTCTTGCTGCCTACAACTTCAACTGCACCCCTCAAAGCAGCAGCACACACGCTGCTCTCGGCACTTTCCTTCTCAGCTCTACGCACCATCCTAAGCCTTGCCTCTCCCACACTCAGGATCCAAAGACAACGGCACCAGGGACTGCTCACACACTAAAGGCACCAGGACAAAAGGCTCACCAGCTTGGCCTTTGCATTCCCGCTGACAGCTCCACAGCTTGAACCCAGAGAACTGCCTGCTGCCAACAGCCTTTCCAATCACTCTGAGCACCTCATGACAAGGAGTGTGGGGAATGAATCTCCAGCAGCCTCCTGCCCCAGGCTGTCCCCCGGGAGCAGCCCTGCTCCAGGCCGTGACTGCCACCTGCACAGCCAAAGGACCCAGAGCCGGTGTTACACACCACGGCTGTGCCTGGCACAGAGACACCAGTGGCCACACAAGTGGCCATGGCACTGTCCACACACAGTCCCTGCTGCTGCTCCCCCAGCCGCTGGCACCAACTCCCAGCCACCCACTCCTAAAGCCACGGGGCCCACTGGGACACTGCGGGGGCTCGTGGAAGCCAGCGGCCATTGTGACACAGCGGGGCTGCACAGAGCCCACGGTGCTTTGTGACCCGTGGCTCCCAGGAGAGCCTTTGTGATGCTGGGGAACTACAAGGAAGCCTGGCTCCTCTGTGACACCACCACAGAAGCTCAGGGGAGCCCTGGAGACCGTGCTGATGCTATTGAACCTGATGCAACCCTGCCTCCTCTGTGACACCACAGAAGCTCTTGGAGCCCTGGAGACCGTGGTGATGCTATGGAACCTGATGCAACCCTGCCTCCTCTGTGACACCACAGAACCTCTGGGAGCCCTGGAGACCGTGCTGATGCTATGGAACCTGATGCAACCCTGCCTCCACTGTGACACCACAGAAGCTCAGGGAGCCCTGGAGACTGTGGTGATGCTATGGAACCTGATGCAACCCTGCCTCCACTGTGACACCACAGAACCTCTGGGAGCCCTGGAGACCGTGCTGATGCTATGGAACCTGATGCAACCCTGCCTCCACTGTGACACCACAGAAGCTCGGGGAGCTCTGCAGACCGTGGGGATGCTGGCGAAGCTGACGGAACCCTGGGCACCACAGTGACGCTATGGAACCTGGTGGAACCGAGGGGCCACAGTGACACTGTGGGGCCTTTTGGAAGCAACAGGACCCTGGTGGGAAGCCACGGGATGATTAATCCTGCACGAACCTGCTCCAGGTGGGCTCCTCTCTCCCGGCTTCCACAGGTGCTGCTAGGATCCCACTCCGGCACTGGCTTGGCACGGGCTCACGGCTTCCTTTGGCAATGGCTCTGCTCCAGGATGGCATGCTGCAGAGAATGCAGGTAGATTTTGTGCTCACTCCTGGCATGCAGCTGGACAATAAAGCCTGATCCAGCCCCCCCTCAGCATATGTCCGGCTCTGGCATTGGGGCGGGGCAACTTTGGGAGCAGCCCCAGCCCTGCTCCTGCTCCCGGCTGGGCACCCAGCTGCTGGGACACAGGTGTGTCCTGATGCCACCGTCTACTCCTTTGAGAAGGGGAGGACAGAGTGCATCAGGGAGTTTGGTGTGGCTTACATGCGGCAAGGAGAAGGTGCAGCCCCAAACTGGCTTTCACTTCTAGAACCTTTTGCTATTGCGGGAGCAGCTGCTGGAGCTTTTCAACCGAGCTGCAAGAGTGAAAAGTGTGATGGCATGTCTATCTGAGAAGGAAGGTTCGGTGCCGCAGCCTGTTGTGCACAATTTATATGCTGATAAGAGAAGGGGGTGCTTTTGCAACGTTTTCCTTCCTGACACTTCTGTCTCTGTGAGCTTTAGCTGCTTGGACTCAGGGATACCGAAGGTATGTGAAAGTGACTGGGATGCGAGAATCATGTTGCACAGGGAACAGGGAAGGTCAGCAAATGTTTCCTGTCCTGGCACATCTCTCAGTCTGAACTGCAGCTGCAGATGCTTCACTTCCGCCAAGGACTCTGCCACCTTGAGAGAAGGATGCGCTCTATGGAGTTGAGAAAGAAAGTGCGTCTCACTAGCTTCTTTCCTCTACTTCATAGACAGCAAAGGGGCTATGAAAGGCAGCACTGGCTTTTTGTTCTAGGACTTCTTCTTTACAAGCAGCTGCTGGATGTTTGGAAGGGGGTTTGGGATATGCAAAAATGAGAGGCTAAGATGGTAAGAGGGTAAGATGGAAGTCATCTGGCAAAAGCAGAGCTCACAAAAGGGCCAGCTGAGAAAGCTCTTGCTGCCTACAACTTCAACTGCACCCCTCAAAGCAGCAGCACACACGCTGCTCTCGGCACTTTCCTTCTCAGCTCTACGCACCATCCTAAGCCTTGCCTCTCCCACACTCAGGATCCAAAGACAACGGCACCAGGGACTGCTCACACACTAAAGGCACCAGGACAAAAGGCTCACCAGCTTGGCCTTTGCATTCCCGCTGACAGCTCCACAGCTTGAACCCAGAGAACTGCCTGCTGCCAACAGCCTTTCCAATCACTCTGAGCACCTCATGACAAGGAGTGTGGGGAATGAATCTCCAGCAGCCTCCTGCCCCAGGCTGTCCCCCGGGAGCAGCCCTGCTCCAGGCCGTGACTGCCACCTGCACAGCCAAAGGACCCAGAGCCGGTGTTACACACCACGGCTGTGCCTGGCACAGAGACACCAGTGGCCACACAAGTGGCCATGGCACTGTCCACACACAGTCCCTGCTGCTGCTCCCCCAGCCGCTGGCACCAACTCCCAGCCACCCACTCCTAAAGCCACGGGGCCCACTGGGACACTGCGGGGGCTCGTGGAAGCCAGCGGCCATTGTGACACAGCGGGGCTGCACAGAGCCCACGGTGCTTTGTGACCCGTGGCTCCCAGGAGAGCCTTTGTGATGCTGGGGAACTACAAGGAAGCCTGGCTCCTCTGTGACACCACCACAGAAGCTCAGGGGAGCCCTGGAGACCGTGCTGATGCTATTGAACCTGATGCAACCCTGCCTCCTCTGTGACACCACAGAAGCTCTTGGAGCCCTGGAGACCGTGGTGATGCTATGGAACCTGATGCAACCCTGCCTCCTCTGTGACACCACAGAACCTCTGGGAGCCCTGGAGACCGTGCTGATGCTATGGAACCTGATGCAACCCTGCCTCCACTGTGACACCACAGAAGCTCAGGGAGCCCTGGAGACTGTGGTGATGCTATGGAACCTGATGCAACCCTGCCTCCACTGTGACACCACAGAACCTTTGGGAGCCCTGGAGACCGTGCTGATGCTATGGAACCTGATGCAACCCTGCCTCCACTGTGACACCACAGAAGCTCGGGGAGCTCTGCAGACCGTGGGGATGCTGGCGAAGCTGACGGAACCCTGGGCACCACAGTGACGCTATGGAACCTGGTGGAACCGAGGGGCCACAGTGACACTGTGGGGCCTTTTGGAAGCAACAGGACCCTGGTGGGAAGCCACGGGATGATTAATCCTGCACGAACCTGCTCCAGGTGGGCTCCTCTCTCCCGGCTTCCACAGGTGCTGCTAGGATCCCACTCCGGCACTGGCTTGGCACGGGCTCACGGCTTCCTTTGGCAATGGCTCTGCTCCAGGATGGCATGCTGCAGAGAATGCAGGTAGATTTTGTGCTCACTCCTGGCATGCAGCTGGACAATAAAGCCTGATCCAGCCCCCCCTCAGCATATGTCCGGCTCTGGCATTGGGGCGGGGCAACTTTGGGAGCAGCCCCAGCCCTGCTCCTGCTCCCGGCTGGGCACCCAGCTGCTGGGACACAGGTGTGTCCTGATGCCACCGTCTACTCCTTTGAGAAGGGGAGGACAGAGTGCATCAGGGAGTTTGGTGTGGCTTACATGCGGCAAGGAGAAGGTGCAGCCCCAAACTGGCTTTCACTTCTAGAACCTTTTGCTATTGCGGGAGCAGCTGCTGGAGCTTTTCAACCGAGCTGCAAGAGTGAAAAGTGTGATGGCATGTCTATCTGAGAAGGAAGGTTCGGTGCCGCAGCCTGTTGTGCACAATTTATATGCTGATAAGAGAAGGGGGTGCTTTTGCAACGTTTTCCTTCCTGACACTTCTGTCTCTGTGAGCTTTAGCTGCTTGGACTCAGGGATACCGAAGGTATGTGAAAGTGACTGGGATGCGAGAATCATGTTGCACAGGGAACAGGGAAGGTCAGCAAATGTTTCCTGTCCTGGCACATCTCTCAGTCTGAACTGCAGCTGCAGATGCTTCACTTCCGCCAAGGACTCTGCCACCTTGAGAGAAGGATGCGCTCTATGGAGTTGAGAAAGAAAGTGCGTCTCACTAGCTTCTTTCCTCTACTTCATAGACAGCAAAGGGGCTATGAAAGGCAGCACTGGCTTTTTGTTCTAGGACTTCTTCTTTACAAGCAGCTGCTGGATGTTTGGAAGGGGGTTTGGGATATGCAAAAATGAGAGGCTAAGATGGTAAGAGGGTAAGATGGAAGTCATCTGGCAAAAGCAGAGCTCACAAAAGGGCCAGCTGAGAAAGCTCTTGCTGCCTACAACTTCAACTGCACCCCTCAAAGCAGCAGCACACACGCTGCTCTCGGCACTTTCCTTCTCAGCTCTACGCACCATCCTAAGCCTTGCCTCTCCCACACTCAGGATCCAAAGACAACGGCACCAGGGACTGCTCACACACTAAAGGCACCAGGACAAAAGGCTCACCAGCTTGGCCTTTGCATTCCCGCTGACAGCTCCACAGCTTGAACCCAGAGAACTGCCTGCTGCCAACAGCCTTTCCAATCACTCTGAGCACCTCATGACAAGGAGTGTGGGGAATGAATCTCCAGCAGCCTCCTGCCCCAGGCTGTCCCCCGGGAGCAGCCCTGCTCCAGGCTGTGACTGCCACCTGCACAGCCAAAGGACCCAGAGCCGGTGTTACACACCACGGCTGTGCCTGGCACAGAGACACCAGTGGCCACACAAGTGGCCATGGCACTGTCCACACACAGTCCCTGCTGCTGCTCCCCCAGCCGCTGGCACCAACTCCCAGCCACCCACTCCTAAAGCCACGGGGCCCACTGGGACACTGCGGGGGCTCGTGGAAGCCAGCGGCCATTGTGACACAGTGGGGCTGCACAGAGCCCACGGTGCTTTGTGACCCGTGGCTCCCAGGAGAGCCTTTGTGATGCTGGGGAACTACAAGGAAGCCTGGCTCCTCTGTGACACCACCACAGAAGCTCAGGGGAGCCCTGGAGACCGTGCTGATGCTATTGAACCTGATGCAACCCTGCCTCCTCTGTGACACCACAGAAGCTCTTGGAGCCCTGGAGACCGTGGTGATGCTATGGAACCTGATGCAACCCTGCCTCCTCTGTGACACCACAGAACCTCTGGGAGCCCTGGAGACCGTGCTGATGCTATGGAACCTGATGCAACCCTGCCTCCACTGTGACACCACAGAAGCTCAGGGAGCCCTGGAGACTGTGGTGATGCTATGGAACCTGATGCAACCCTGCCTCCACTGTGACACCACAGAACCTCTGGGAGCCCTGGAGACCGTGCTGATGCTATGGAACCTGATGCAACCCTGCCTCCACTGTGACACCACAGAAGCTCGGGGAGCTCTGCAGACCGTGGGGATGCTGGCGAAGCTGACGGAACCCTGGGCACCACAGTGACGCTATGGAACCTGGTGGAACCGAGGGGCCACAGTGACACTGTGGGGCCTTTTGGAAGCAACAGGACCCTGGTGGGAAGCCACGGGATGATTAATCCTGCACGAACCTGCTCCAGGTGGGCTCCTCTCTCCCGGCTTCCACAGGTGCTGCTAGGATCCCACTCCGGCACTGGCTTGGCACGGGCTCACGGCTTCCTTTGGCAATGGCTCTGCTCCAGGATGGCATGCTGCAGAGAATGCAGGTAGATTTTGTGCTCACTCCTGGCATGCAGCTGGACAATAAAGCCTGATCCAGCCCCCCCTCAGCATATGTCCGGCTCTGGCATTGGGGCGGGGCAACTTTGGGAGCAGCCCCAGCCCTGCTCCTGCTCCCGGCTGGGCACCCAGCTGCTGGGACACAGGTGTGTCCTGATGCCACCGTCTACTCCTTTGAGAAGGGGAGGACAGAGTGCATCAGGGAGTTTGGTGTGGCTTACATGCGGCAAGGAGAAGGTGCAGCCCCAAACTGGCTTTCACTTCTAGAACCTTTTGCTATTGCGGGAGCAGCTGCTGGAGCTTTTCAACCGAGCTGCAAGAGTGAAAAGTGTGATGGCATGTCTATCTGAGAAGGAAGGTTCGGTGCCGCAGCCTGTTGTGCACAATTTATATGCTGATAAGAGAAGGGGGTGCTTTTGCAACGTTTTCCTTCCTGACACTTCTGTCTCTGTGAGCTTTAGCTGCTTGGACTCAGGGATACCGAAGGTATGTGAAAGTGACTGGGATGCGAGAATCATGTTGCACAGGGAACAGGGAAGGTCAGCAAATGTTTCCTGTCCTGGCACATCTCTCAGTCTGAACTGCAGCTGCAGATGCTTCACTTCCGCCAAGGACTCTGCCACCTTGAGAGAAGGATGCGCTCTATGGAGTTGAGAAAGAAAGTGCGTCTCACTAGCTTCTTTCCTCTACTTCATAGACAGCAAAGGGGCTATGAAAGGCAGCACTGGCTTTTTGTTCTAGGACTTCTTCTTTACAAGCAGCTGCTGGATGTTTGGAAGGGGGTTTGGGATATGCAAAAATGAGAGGCTAAGATGGTAAGAGGGTAAGATGGAAGTCATCTGGCAAAAGCAGAGCTCACAAAAGGGCCAGCTGAGAAAGCTCTTGCTGCCTACAACTTCAACTGCACCCCTCAAAGCAGCAGCACACACGCTGCTCTCGGCACTTTCCTTCTCAGCTCTACGCACCATCCTAAGCCTTGCCTCTCCCACACTCAGGATCCAAAGACAACGGCACCAGGGACTGCTCACACACTAAAGGCACCAGGACAAAAGGCTCACCAGCTTGGCCTTTGCATTCCCGCTGACAGCTCCACAGCTTGAACCCAGAGAACTGCCTGCTGCCAACAGCCTTTCCAATCACTCTGAGCACCTCATGACAAGGAGTGTGGGGAATGAATCTCCAGCAGCCTCCTGCCCCAGGCTGTCCCCCGGGAGCAGCCCTGCTCCAGGCCGTGACTGCCACCTGCACAGCCAAAGGACCCAGAGCCGGTGTTACACACCACGGCTGTGCCTGGCACAGAGACACCAGTGGCCACACAAGTGGCCATGGCACTGTCCACACACAGTCCCTGCTGCTGCTCCCCCAGCCGCTGGCACCAACTCCCAGCCACCCACTCCTAAAGCCACGGGGCCCACTGGGACACTGCGGGGGCTCGTGGAAGCCAGCGGCCATTGTGACACAGCAATGCTGCACAGAGCCCACGGTGCTTTGTGACCCGTGGCTCCCAGGAGAGCCTTTGTGATGCTGGGGAACTACAAGGAAGCCTGGCTCCTCTGTGACACCACCACAGAAGCTCAGGGGAGCCCTGGAGACCGTGCTGATGCTATTGAACCTGATGCAACCCTGCCTCCTCTGTGACACCACAGAAGCTCAGGGGAGCCCTGGAGACCGTGGTGATGCTATGGAACCTGATGCAACCCTGCCTCCTCTGTGACACCACAGAACCTCTGGGAGCCCTGGAGACCGTGCTGATGCTATGGAACCTGATGCAACCCTGCCTCCACTGTGACACCACAGAAGCTCAGGGAGCCCTGGAGACTGTGGTGATGCTATGGAACCTGATGCAACCCTGCCTCCACTGTGACACCACAGAACCTCTGGGAGCCCTGGAGACCGTGCTGATGCTATGGAACCTGATGCAACCCTGCCTCCACTGTGACACCACAGAAGCTCGGGGAGCTCTGCAGACCGTGGGGATGCTGGCGAAGCTGACGGAACCCTGGGCACCACAGTGACGCTATGGAACCTGGTGGAACCGAGGGGCCACAGTGACACTGTGGGGCCTTTTGGAAGCAACAGGACCCTGGTGGGAAGCCACGGGATGATTAATCCTGCACGAACCTGCTCCAGGTGGGCTCCTCTCTCCCGGCTTCCACAGGTGCTGCTAGGATCCCACTCCGGCACTGGCTTGGCACGGGCTCACGGCTTCCTTTGGCAATGGCTCTGCTCCAGGATGGCATGCTGCAGAGAATGCAGGTAGATTTTGTGCTCACTCCTGGCATGCAGCTGGACAATAAAGCCTGATCCAGCCCCCCCTCAGCATATGTCCGGCTCTGGCATTGGGGCGGGGCAACTTTGGGAGCAGCCCCAGCCCTGCTCCTGCTCCCGGCTGGGCACCCAGCTGCTGGGACACAGGTGTGTCCTGATGCCACCGTCTACTCCTTTGAGAAGGGGAGGACAGAGTGCATCAGGGAGTTTGGTGTGGCTTACATGCGGCAAGGAGAAGGTGCAGCCCCAAACTGGCTTTCACTTCTAGAACCTTTTGCTATTGCGGGAGCAGCTGCTGGAGCTTTTCAACCGAGCTGCAAGAGTGAAAAGTGTGATGGCATGTCTATCTGAGAAGGAAGGTTCGGTGCCGCAGCCTGTTGTGCACAATTTATATGCTGATAAGAGAAGGGGGTGCTTTTGCAACGTTTTCCTTCCTGACACTTCTGTCTCTGTGAGCTTTAGCTGCTTGGACTCAGGGATACCGAAGGTATGTGAAAGTGACTGGGATGCGAGAATCATGTTGCACAGGGAACAGGGAAGGTCAGCAAATGTTTCCTGTCCTGGCACATCTCTCAGTCTGAACTGCAGCTGCAGATGCTTCACTTCCGCCAAGGACTCTGCCACCTTGAGAGAAGGATGCGCTCTATGGAGTTGAGAAAGAAAGTGCGTCTCACTAGCTTCTTTCCTCTACTTCATAGACAGCAAAGGGGCTATGAAAGGCAGCACTGGCTTTTTGTTCTAGGACTTCTTCTTTACAAGCAGCTGCTGGATGTTTGGAAGGGGGTTTGGGATATGCAAAAATGAGAGGCTAAGATGGTAAGAGGGTAAGATGGAAGTCATCTGGCAAAAGCAGAGCTCACAAAAGGGCCAGCTGAGAAAGCTCTTGCTGCCTACAACTTCAACTGCACCCCTCAAAGCAGCAGCACACACGCTGCTCTCGGCACTTTCCTTCTCAGCTCTACGCACCATCCTAAGCCTTGCCTCTCCCACACTCAGGATCCAAAGACAACGGCACCAGGGACTGCTCACACACTAAAGGCACCAGGACAAAAGGCTCACCAGCTTGGCCTTTGCATTCCCGCTGACAGCTCCACAGCTTGAACCCAGAGAACTGCCTGCTGCCAACAGCCTTTCCAATCACTCTGAGCACCTCATGACAAGGAGTGTGGGGAATGAATCTCCAGCAGCCTCCTGCCCCAGGCTGTCCCCCGGGAGCAGCCCTGCTCCAGGCCGTGACTGCCACCTGCACAGCCAAAGGACCCAGAGCCGGTGTTACACACCACGGCTGTGCCTGGCACAGAGACACCAGTGGCCACACAAGTGGCCATGGCACTGTCCACACACAGTCCCTGCTGCTGCTCCCCCAGCCGCTGGCACCAACTCCCAGCCACCCACTCCTAAAGCCACGGGGCCCACTGGGACACTGCGGGGGCTCGTGGAAGCCAGCGGCCATTGTGACACAGCGGGGCTGCACAGAGCCCACGGTGCTTTGTGACCCGTGGCTCCCAGGAGAGCCTTTGTGATGCTGGGGAACTACAAGGAAGCCTGGCTCCTCTGTGACACCACCACAGAAGCTCAGGGGAGCCCTGGAGACCGTGCTGATGCTATTGAACCTGATGCAACCCTGCCTCCTCTGTGACACCACAGAAGCTCTTGGAGCCCTGGAGACCGTGGTGATGCTATGGAACCTGATGCAACCCTGCCTCCTCTGTGACACCACAGAACCTCTGGGAGCCCTGGAGACCGTGCTGATGCTATGGAACCTGATGCAACCCTGCCTCCACTGTGACACCACAGAAGCTCAGGGAGCCCTGGAGACTGTGGTGATGCTATGGAACCTGATGCAACCCTGCCTCCACTGTGACACCACAGAACCTCTGGGAGCCCTGGAGACCGTGCTGATGCTATGGAACCTGATGCAACCCTGCCTCCACTGTGACACCACAGAAGCTCGGGGAGCTCTGCAGACCGTGGGGATGCTGGCGAAGCTGACGGAACCCTGGGCACCACAGTGACGCTATGGAACCTGGTGGAACCGAGGGGCCACAGTGACACTGTGGGGCCTTTTGGAAGCAACAGGACCCTGGTGGGAAGCCACGGGATGATTAATCCTGCACGAACCTGCTCCAGGTGGGCTCCTCTCTCCCGGCTTCCACAGGTGCTGCTAGGATCCCACTCCGGCACTGGCTTGGCACGGGCTCACGGCTTCCTTTGGCAATGGCTCTGCTCCAGGATGGCATGCTGCAGAGAATGCAGGTAGATTTTGTGCTCACTCCTGGCATGCAGCTGGACAATAAAGCCTGATCCAGCCCCCCCTCAGCATATGTCCGGCTCTGGCATTGGGGCGGGGCAACTTTGGGAGCAGCCCCAGCCCTGCTCCTGCTCCCGGCTGGGCACCCAGCTGCTGGGACACAGGTGTGTCCTGATGCCACCGTCTACTCCTTTGAGAAGGGGAGGACAGAGTGCATCAGGGAGTTTGGTGTGGCTTACATGCGGCAAGGAGAAGGTGCAGCCCCAAACTGGCTTTCACTTCTAGAACCTTTTGCTATTGCGGGAGCAGCTGCTGGAGCTTTTCAACCGAGCTGCAAGAGTGAAAAGTGTGATGGCATGTCTATCTGAGAAGGAAGGTTCGGTGCCGCAGCCTGTTGTGCACAATTTATATGCTGATAAGAGAAGGGGGTGCTTTTGGAACGTTTTCCTTCCTGACACTTCTGTCTCTGTGAGCTTTAGCTGCTTGGACTCAGGGATACCGAAGGTATGTGAAAGTGACTGGGATGCGAGAATCATGTTGCACAGGGAACAGGGAAGGTCAGCAAATGTTTCCTGTCCTGGCACATCTCTCAGTCTGAACTGCAGCTGCAGATGCTTCACTTCCGCCAAGGACTCTGCCACCTTGAGAGAAGGATGCGCTCTATGGAGTTGAGAAAGAAAGTGCGTCTCACTAGCTTCTTTCCTCTACTTCATAGACAGCAAAGGGGCTATGAAAGGCAGCACTGGCTTTTTGTTCTAGGACTTCTTCTTTACAAGCAGCTGCTGGATGTTTGGAAGGGGGTTTGGGATATGCAAAAATGAGAGGCTAAGATGGTAAGAGGGTAAGATGGAAGTCATCTGGCAAAAGCAGAGCTCACAAAAGGGCCAGCTGAGAAAGCTCTTGCTGCCTACAACTTCAACTGCACCCCTCAAAGCAGCAGCACACACGCTGCTCTCGGCACTTTCCTTCTCAGCTCTACGCACCATCCTAAGCCTTGCCTCTCCCACACTCAGGATCCAAAGACAACGGCACCAGGGACTGCTCACACACTAAAGGCACCAGGACAAAAGGCTCACCAGCTTGGCCTTTGCATTCCCGCTGACAGCTCCACAGCTTGAACCCAGAGAACTGCCTGCTGCCAACAGCCTTTCCAATCACTCTGAGCACCTCATGACAAGGAGTGTGGGGAATGAATCTCCAGCAGCCTCCTGCCCCAGGCTGTCCCCCGGGAGCAGCCCTGCTCCAGGCCGTGACTGCCACCTGCACAGCCAAAGGACCCAGAGCCGGTGTTACACACCACGGCTGTGCCTGGCACAGAGACACCAGTGGCCACACAAGTGGCCATGGCACTGTCCACACACAGTCCCTGCTGCTGCTCCCCCAGCCGCTGGCACCAACTCCCAGCCACCCACTCCTAAAGCCACGGGGCCCACTGGGACACTGCGGGGGCTCGTGGAAGCCAGCGGCCATTGTGACACAGCGGGGCTGCACAGAGCCCACGGTGCTTTGTGACCCGTGGCTCCCAGGAGAGCCTTTGTGATGCTGGGGAACTACAAGGAAGCCTGGCTCCTCTGTGACACCACCACAGAAGCTCAGGGGAGCCCTGGAGACCGTGCTGATGCTATTGAACCTGATGCAACCCTGCCTCCTCTGTGACACCACAGAAGCTCTTGGAGCCCTGGAGACCGTGGTGATGCTATGGAACCTGATGCAACCCTGCCTCCTCTGTGACACCACAGAACCTCTGGGAGCCCTGGAGACCGTGCTGATGCTATGGAACCTGATGCAACCCTGCCTCCACTGTGACACCACAGAAGCTCAGGGAGCCCTGGAGACTGTGGTGATGCTATGGAACCTGATGCAACCCTGCCTCCACTGTGACACCACAGAACCTCTGGGAGCCCTGGAGACCGTGCTGATGCTATGGAACCTGATGCAACCCTGCCTCCACTGTGACACCACAGAAGCTCGGGGAGCTCTGCAGACCGTGGGGATGCTGGCGAAGCTGACGGAACCCTGGGCACCACAGTGACGCTATGGAACCTGGTGGAACCGAGGGGCCACAGTGACACTGTGGGGCCTTTTGGAAGCAACAGGACCCTGGTGGGAAGCCACGGGATGATTAATCCTGCACGAACCTGCTCCAGGTGGGCTCCTCTCTCCCGGCTTCCACAGGTGCTGCTAGGATCCCACTCCGGCACTGGCTTGGCACGGGCTCACGGCTTCCTTTGGCAATGGCTCTGCTCCAGGATGGCATGCTGCAGAGAATGCAGGTAGATTTTGTGCTCACTCCTGGCATGCAGCTGGACAATAAAGCCTGATCCAGCCCCCCCTCAGCATATGTCCGGCTCTGGCATTGGGGCGGGGCAACTTTGGGAGCAGCCCCAGCCCTGCTCCTGCTCCCGGCTGGGCACCCAGCTGCTGGGACACAGGTGTGTCCTGATGCCACCGTCTACTCCTTTGAGAAGGGGAGGACAGAGTGCATCAGGGAGTTTGGTGTGGCTTACATGCGGCAAGGAGAAGGTGCAGCCCCAAACTGGCTTTCACTTCTAGAACCTTTTGCTATTGCGGGAGCAGCTGCTGGAGCTTTTCAACCGAGCTGCAAGAGTGAAAAGTGTGATGGCATGTCTATCTGAGAAGGAAGGTTCGGTGCCGCAGCCTGTTGTGCACAATTTATATGCTGATAAGAGAAGGGGGTGCTTTTGGAACGTTTTCCTTCCTGACACTTCTGTCTCTGTGAGCTTTAGCTGCTTGGACTCAGGGATACCGAAGGTATGTGAAAGTGACTGGGATGCGAGAATCATGTTGCACAGGGAACAGGGAAGGTCAGCAAATGTTTCCTGTCCTGGCACATCTCTCAGTCTGAACTGCAGCTGCAGATGCTTCACTTCCGCCAAGGACTCTGCCACCTTGAGAGAAGGATGCGCTCTATGGAGTTGAGAAAGAAAGTGCGTCTCACTAGCTTCTTTCCTCTACTTCATAGACAGCAAAGGGGCTATGAAAGGCAGCACTGGCTTTTTGTTCTAGGACTTCTTCTTTACAAGCAGCTGCTGGATGTTTGGAAGGGGGTTTGGGATATGCAAAAATGAGAGGCTAAGATGGTAAGAGGGTAAGATGGAAGTCATCTGGCAAAAGCAGAGCTCACAAAAGGGCCAGCTGAGAAAGCTCTTGCTGCCTACAACTTCAACTGCACCCCTCAAAGCAGCAGCACACACGCTGCTCTCGGCACTTTCCTTCTCAGCTCTACGCACCATCCTAAGCCTTGCCTCTCCCACACTCAGGATCCAAAGACAACGGCACCAGGGACTGCTCACACACTAAAGGCACCAGGACAAAAGGCTCACCAGCTTGGCCTTTGCATTCCCGCTGACAGCTCCACAGCTTGAACCCAGAGAACTGCCTGCTGCCAACAGCCTTTCCAATCACTCTGAGCACCTCATGACAAGGAGTGTGGGGAATGAATCTCCAGCAGCCTCCTGCCCCAGGCTGTCCCCCGGGAGCAGCCCTGCTCCAGGCCGTGACTGCCACCTGCACAGCCAAAGGACCCAGAGCCGGTGTTACACACCACGGCTGTGCCTGGCACAGAGACACCAGTGGCCACACAAGTGGCCATGGCACTGTCCACACACAGTCCCTGCTGCTGCTCCCCCAGCCGCTGGCACCAACTCCCAGCCACCCACTCCTAAAGCTACGGGGCCCACTGGGACACTGCGGGGGCTCGTGGAAGCCAGCGGCCATTGTGACACAGCGGGGCTGCACAGAGCCCACGGTGCTTTGTGACCCGTGGCTCCCAGGAGAGCCTTTGTGATGCTGGGGAACTACAAGGAAGCCTGGCTCCTCTGTGACACCACCACAGAAGCTCAGGGGAGCCCTGGAGACCGTGGTGATGCTATGGAACCTGATGCAACCCTGCCTCCACTGTGACACCACAGAAGCTCAGGGAGCCCTGGAGACTGTGGTGATGCTATGGAACCTGATGCAACCCTGCCTCCACTGTGACACCACAGAACCTCTGGGAGCCCTGGAGACCGTGCTGATGCTATGGAACCTGATGCAACCCTGCCTCCACTGTGACACCACAGAAGCTCAGGGAGCCCTGGAGACTGTGGTGATGCTATGGAACCTGATGCAACCCTGCCTCCACTGTGACACCACAGAAGCTCGGGGAGCTCTGCAGACCGTGGGGATGCTGGCGAAGCTGACGGAACCCTGGGCACCACAGTGACGCTATGGAACCTGGTGGAACCGAGGGGCCACAGTGACACTGTGGGGCCTTTTGGAAGCAACAGGACCCTGGTGGGAAGCCACGGGATGATTAATCCTGCACGAACCTGCTCCAGGTGGGCTCCTCTCTCCCGGCTTCCACAGGTGCTGCTAGGATCCCACTCCGGCACTGGCTTGGCACGGGCTCACGGCTTCCTTTGGCAATGGCTCTGCTCCAGGATGGCATGCTGCAGAGAATGCAGGTAGATTTTGTGCTCAATCCTGGCATGCAGCTGGACAATAAAGCCTGATCCAGCCCCCCCTCAGCATATGTCCGGCTCTGGCATTGGGGCGGGGCAACTTTGGGAGCAGCCCCAGCCCTGCTCCTGCTCCCGGCTGGGCACCCAGCTGCTGGGACACAGGTGTGTCCTGATGCCACCGTCTACTCCTTTGAGAAGGGGAGGACAGAGTGCATCAGGGAGTTTGGTGTGGCTTACATGCGGCAAGGAGAAGGTGCAGCCCCAAACTGGCTTTCACTTCTAGAACCTTTTGCTATTGCGGGAGCAGCTGCTGGAGCTTTTCAACCGAGCTGCAAGAGTGAAAAGTGTGATGGCATGTCTATCTGAGAAGGAAGGTTCGGTGCCGCAGCCTGTTGTGCACAATTTATATGCTGATAAGAGAAGGGGGTGCTTTTGGAACGTTTTCCTTCCTGACACTTCTGTCTCTGTGAGCTTTAGCTGCTTGGACTCAGGGATACCGAAGGTATGTGAAAGTGACTGGGATGCGAGAATCATGTTGCACAGGGAACAGGGAAGGTCAGCAAATGTTTCCTGTCCTGGCACATCTCTCAGTCTGAACTGCAGCTGCAGATGCTTCACTTCCGCCAAGGACTCTGCCACCTTGAGAGAAGGATGCGCTCTATGGAGTTGAGAAAGAAAGTGCGTCTCACTAGCTTCTTTCCTCTACTTCATAGACAGCAAAGGGGCTATGAAAGGCAGCACTGGCTTTTTGTTCTAGGACTTCTTCTTTACAAGCAGCTGCTGGATGTTTGGAAGGGGGTTTGGGATATGCAAAAATGAGAGGCTAAGATGGTAAGAGGGTAAGATGGAAGTCATCTGGCAAAAGCAGAGCTCACAAAAGGGCCAGCTGAGAAAGCTCTTGCTGCCTACAACTTCAACTGCACCCCTCAAAGCAGCAGCACACACGCTGCTCTCGGCACTTTCCTTCTCAGCTCTACGCACCATCCTAAGCCTTGCCTCTCCCACACTCAGGATCCAAAGACAACGGCACCAGGGACTGCTCACACACTAAAGGCACCAGGACAAAAGGCTCACCAGCTTGGCCTTTGCATTCCCGCTGACAGCTCCACAGCTTGAACCCAGAGAACTGCCTGCTGCCAACAGCCTTTCCAATCACTCTGAGCACCTCATGACAAGGAGTGTGGGGAATGAATCTCCAGCAGCCTCCTGCCCCAGGCTGTCCCCCGGGAGCAGCCCTGCTCCAGGCCGTGACTGCCACCTGCACAGCCAAAGGACCCAGAGCCGGTGTTACACACCACGGCTGTGCCTGGCACAGAGACACCAGTGGCCACACAAGTGGCCATGGCACTGTCCACACACAGTCCCTGCTGCTGCTCCCCCAGCCACTGGCACCAACTCCCAGCCACCCACTCCTAAAGCCACGGGGCCCACTGGGACATTGCGGGGGCTCGTGGAAGCCAGCGGCCATTGTGACACAGCGGGGCTGCACAGAGCCCACGGTGCTTTGTGACCCGTGGCTCCCAGGAGAGCCTTTGTGATGCTGGGGAACTACAAGGAAGCCTGGCTCCTCTGTGACACCACCACAGAAGCTCAGGGGAGCCCTGGAGACCGTGCTGATGCTATTGAACCTGATGCAACCCTGCCTCCTCTGTGACACCACAGAAGCTCTTGGAGCCCTGGAGACCGTGGTGATGCTATGGAACCTGATGCAACCCTGCCTCCTCTGTAACACCACAGAACCTCTGGGAGCTCTGGAGACCGTGCTGATGCTATGGAACCTGATGCAACCCTGCCTCCACTGTGACACCACAGAAGCTCGGGGAGCTCTGCAGACCGTGGGGATGCTGGCGAAGCTGACGGAACCCTGGGCACCACAGTGACGCTATGGAACCTGGTGGAACCGAGGGGCCACAGTGACACTGTGGGGCCTTTTGGAAGCAACAGGACCCTGGTGGGAAGCCACGGGATGATTAATCCTGCACGAACCTGCTCCAGGTGGGCTCCTCTCTCCCGGCTTCCACAGGTGCTGCTAGGATCCCACTCCGGCACTGGCTTGGCACGGGCTCACGGCTTCCTTTGGCAATGGCTCTGCTCCAGGATGGCATGCTGCAGAGAATGCAGGTAGATTTTGTGCTCACTCCTGGCATGCAGCTGGACAATAAAGCCTGATCCAGCCCCCCCTCAGCATATGTCCGGCTCTGGCATTGGGGCGGGGCAACTTTGGGAGCAGCCCCAGCCCTGCTCCTGCTCCCGGCTGGGCACCCAGCTGCGGACACAGGTGTGTCCTGATGCCACCGTCTACTCCTTTGAGAAGGGGAGGACAGAGTGCATCAGGGAGTTTGGTGTGGCTTACATGCGGCAAGGAGAAGGTGCAGCCCCAAACTGGCTTTCACTTCTAGAACCTTTTGCTATTGCGGGAGCAGCTGCTGGAGCTTTTCAACCGAGCTGCAAGAGTGAAAAGTGTGATGGCATGTCTATCTGAGAAGGAAGGTTCGGTGCCGCAGCCTGTTGTGCACAATTTATATGCTGATAAGAGAAGGGGGTGCTTTTGGAACGTTTTCCTTCCTGACACTTCTGTCTCTGTGAGCTTTAGCTGCTTGGACTCAGGGATACCGAAGGTATGTGAAAGTGACTGGGATGCGAGAATCATGTTGCACAGGGAACAGGGAAGGTCAGCAAATTTTTCCTGTCCTGGCACATCTCTCAGTCTGAACTGCAGCTGCAGATGCTTCACTTCCGCCAAGGACTCTGCCACCTTGAGAGAAGGATGCGCTCTATGGAGTTGAGAAAGAAAGTGCGTCTCACTAGCTTCTTTCCTCTACTTCATAGACAGCAAAGGGGCTATGAAAGGCAGCACTGGCTTTTTGTTCTAGGACTTCTTCTTTACAAGCAGCTGCTGGATGTTTGGAAGGGGGTTTGGGATATGCAAAAATGAGAGGCTAAGATGGTAAGAGGGTAAGATGGAAGTCATCTGGCAAAAGCAGAGCTCACAAAAGGGCCAGCTGAGAAAGCTCTTGCTGCCTACAACTTCAACTGCACCCCTCAAAGCAGCAGCACACACGCTGCTCTCGGCACTTTCCTTCTCAGCTCTACGCACCATCCTAAGCCTTGCCTCTCCCACACTCAGGATCCAAAGACAACGGCACCAGGGACTGCTCACACACTAAAGGCACCAGGACAAAAGGCTCACCAGCTTGGCCTTTGCATTCCCGCTGACAGCTCCACAGCTTGAACCCAGAGAACTGCCTGCTGCCAACAGCCTTTCCAATCACTCTGAGCACCTCATGACAAGGAGTGTGGGGAATGAATCTCCAGCAGCCTCCTGCCCCAGGCTGTCCCCCGGGAGCAGCCCTGCTCCAGGCCGTGACTGCCACCTGCACAGCCAAAGGACCCAGAGCCGGTGTTACACACCACGGCTGTGCCTGGCACAGAGACACCAGTGGCCACACAAGTGGCCATGGCACTGTCCACACACAGTCCCTGCTGCTGCTCCCCCAGCCGCTGGCACCAACTCCCAGCCACCCACTCCTAAAGCCACGGGGCCCACTGGGACACTGCGGGGGCTCGTGGAAGCCAGCGGCCATTGTGACACAGCGGGGCTGCACAGAGCCCACGGTGCTTTGTGACCCGTGGCTCCCAGGAGAGCCTTTGTGATGCTGGGGAACTACAAGGAAGCCTGGCTCCTCTGTGACACCACCACAGAAGCTCAGGGGAGCCCTGGAGACCGTGCTGATGCTATTGAACCTGATGCAACCCTGCCTCCTCTGTGACACCACAGAAGCTCAGGGAGCCCTGGAGACCGTGGTGATGCTATGGAACCTGATGCAACCCTGCCTCCTCTGTGACACCACAGAACCTCTGGGAGCCCTGGAGACCGTGCTGATGCTATGGAACCTGATGCAACCCTGCCTCCACTGTGACACCACAGAAGCTCAGGGAGCCCTGGAGACTGTGGTGATGCTATGGAACCTGATGCAACCCTGCCTCCACTGTGACACCACAGAACCTCTGGGAGCCCTGGAGACTGTGGTGATGCTATGGAACCTGATGCAACCCTGCCTCCACTGTGACACCACAGAAGCTCGGGGAGCTCTGCAGACCGTGGGGATGCTGGCGAAGCTGACGGAACCCTGGGCACCACAGTGACGCTATGGAACCTGGTGGAACCGAGGGGCCACAGTGACACTGTGGGGCCTTTTGGAAGCAACAGGACCCTGGTGGGAAGCCACGGGATGATTAATCCTGCACGAACCTGCTCCAGGTGGGCTCCTCTCTCCCGGCTTCCACAGGTGCTGCTAGGATCCCACTCCGGCACTGGCTTGGCACGGGCTCACGGCTTCCTTTGGCAATGGCTCTGCTCCAGGATGGCATGCTGCAGAGAATGCAGGTAGATTTTGTGCTCAATCCTGGCATGCAGCTGGACAATAAAGCCTGATCCAGCCCCCCCTCAGCATATGTCCGGCTCTGGCATTGGGGCGGGGCAACTTTGGGAGCAGCCCCAGCCCTGCTCCTGCTCCCGGCTGGGCACCCAGCTGCTGGGACACAGGTGTGTCCTGATGCCACCGTCTACTCCTTTGAGAAGGGGAGGACAGAGTGCATCAGGGAGTTTGGTGTGGCTTACATGCGGCAAGGAGAAGGTGCAGCCCCAAACTGGCTTTCACTTCTAGAACCTTTTGCTATTGCGGGAGCAGCTGCTGGAGCTTTTCAACCGAGCTGCAAGAGTGAAAAGTGTGATGGCATGTCTATCTGAGAAGGAAGGTTCGGTGCCGCAGCCTGTTGTGCACAATTTATATGCTGATAAGAGAAGGGGGTGCTTTTGCAACGTTTTCCTTCCTGACACTTCTGTCTCTGTGAGCTTTAGCTGCTTGGACTCAGGGATACCGAAGGTATGTGAAAGTGACTGGGATGCGAGAATCATGTTGCACAGGGAACAGGGAAGGTCAGCAAATGTTTCCTGTCCTGGCACATCTCTCAGTCTGAACTGCAGCTGCAGATGCTTCACTTCCGCCAAGGACTCTGCCACCTTGAGAGAAGGATGCGCTCTATGGAGTTGAGAAAGAAAGTGCGTCTCACTAGCTTCTTTCCTCTACTTCATAGACAGCAAAGGGGCTATGAAAGGCAGCACTGGCTTTTTGTTCTAGGACTTCTTCTTTACAAGCAGCTGCTGGATGTTTGGAAGGGGGTTTGGGATATGCAAAAATGAGAGGCTAAGATGGTAAGAGGGTAAGATGGAAGTCATCTGGCAAAAGCAGAGCTCACAAAAGGGCCAGCTGAGAAAGCTCTTGCTGCCTACAACTTCAACTGCACCCCTCAAAGCAGCAGCACACACGCTGCTCTCGGCACTTTCCTTCTCAGCTCTACGCACCATCCTAAGCCTTGCCTCTCCCACACTCAGGATCCAAAGACAACGGCACCAGGGACTGCTCACACACTAAAGGCACCAGGACAAAAGGCTCACCAGCTTGGCCTTTGCATTCCCGCTGACAGCTCCACAGCTTGAACCCAGAGAACTGCCTGCTGCCAACAGCCTTTCCAATCACTCTGAGCACCTCATGACAAGGAGTGTGGGGAATGAATCTCCAGCAGCCTCCTGCCCCAGGCTGTCCCCCGGGAGCAGCCCTGCTCCAGGCCGTGACTGCCACCTGCACAGCCAAAGGACCCAGAGCCGGTGTTACACACCACGGCTGTGCCTGGCACAGAGACACCAGTGGCCACACAAGTGGCCATGGCACTGTCCACACACAGTCCCTGCTGCTGCTCCCCCAGCCGCTGGCACCAACTCCCAGCCACCCACTCCTAAAGCCACGGGGCCCACTGGGACACTGCGGGGGCTCGTGGAAGCCAGCGGCCATTGTGACACAGCGGGGCTGCACAGAGCCCACGGTGCTTTGTGACCCGTGGCTCCCAGGAGAGCCTTTGTGATGCTGGGGAACTACAAGGAAGCCTGGCTCCTCTGTGACACCACCACAGAAGCTCAGGGGAGCCCTGGAGACCGTGCTGATGCTATTGAACCTGATGCAAC
Organism: Aphelocoma coerulescens; assembly: GCF_041296385.1. Taxonomy (NCBI): domain Eukaryota; kingdom Metazoa; phylum Chordata; class Aves; order Passeriformes; family Corvidae; genus Aphelocoma; species Aphelocoma coerulescens. The sequence continues at coordinate 20,816 of NW_027183639.1, read as the reverse complement.
CCTGCCTCCTCTGTGACACCACAGAAGCTCTGGGAGCCCTGGAGACCGTGCTGATGCTATGGAACCTGATGCAACCCTGCCTCCACTGTGACACCACAGAAGCTCAGGGAGCCCTGGAGACTGTGGTGATGCTATGGAACCTGATGCAACCCTGCCTCCACTGTGACACCACAGAAGCTCGGGGAGCTCTGCAGACCGTGGGGATGCTGGCGAAGCTGACGGAACCCTGGGCACCACAGTGACGCTATGGAACCTGGTGGAACCGAGGGGCCACAGTGACACTGTGGGGCCTTTTGGAAGCAACAGGACCCTGGTGGGAAGCCACGGGATGATTAATCCTGCACGAACCTGCTCCAGGTGGGCTCCTCTCTCCCGGCTTCCACAGGTGCTGCTAGGATCCCACTCCGGCACTGGCTTGGCACGGGCTCACGGCTTCCTTTGGCAATGGCTCTGCTCCAGGATGGCATGCTGCAGAGAATGCAGGTAGATTTTGTGCTCAATCCTGGCATGCAGCTGGACAATAAAGCCTGATCCAGCCCCCCCTCAGCATATGTCCGGCTCTGGCATTGGGGCGGGGCAACTTTGGGAGCAGCCCCAGCCCTGCTCCTGCTCCCGGCTGGGCACCCAGCTGCTGGGACACAGGTGTGTCCTGATGCCACCGTCTACTCCTTTGAGAAGGGGAGGACAGAGTGCATCAGGGAGTTTGGTGTGGCTTACATGCGGCAAGGAGAAGGTGCAGCCCCAAACTGGCTTTCACTTCTAGAACCTTTTGCTATTGCGGGAGCAGCTGCTGGAGCTTTTCAACCGAGCTGCAAGAGTGAAAAGTGTGATGGCATGTCTATCTGAGAAGGAAGGTTCGGTGCCGCAGCCTGTTGTGCACAATTTATATGCTGATAAGAGAAGGGGGTGCTTTTGCAACGTTTTCCTTCCTGACACTTCTGTCTCTGTGAGCTTTAGCTGCTTGGACTCAGGGATACCGAAGGTATGTGAAAGTGACTGGGATGCGAGAATCATGTTGCACAGGGAACAGGGAAGGTCAGCAAATGTTTCCTGTCCTGGCACATCTCTCAGTCTGAACTGCAGCTGCAGATGCTTCACTTCCGCCAAGGACTCTGCCACCTTGAGAGAAGGATGCGCTCTATGGAGTTGAGAAAGAAAGTGCGTCTCACTAGCTTCTTTCCTCTACTTCATAGACAGCAAAGGGGCTATGAAAGGCAGCACTGGCTTTTTGTTCTAGGACTTCTTCTTTACAAGCAGCTGCTGGATGTTTGGAAGGGGGTTTGGGATATGCAAAAATGAGAGGCTAAGATGGTAAGAGGGTAAGATGGAAGTCATCTGGCAAAAGCAGAGCTCACAAAAGGGCCAGCTGAGAAAGCTCTTGCTGCCTACAACTTCAACTGCACCCCTCAAAGCAGCAGCACACACGCTGCTCTCGGCACTTTCCTTCTCAGCTCTACGCACCATCCTAAGCCTTGCCTCTCCCACACTCAGGATCCAAAGACAACGGCACCAGGGACTGCTCACACACTAAAGGCACCAGGACAAAAGGCTCACCAGCTTGGCCTTTGCATTCCCGCTGACAGCTCCACAGCTTGAACCCAGAGAACTGCCTGCTGCCAACAGCCTTTCCAATCACTCTGAGCACCTCATGACAAGGAGTGTGGGGAATGAATCTCCAGCAGCCTCCTGCCCCAGGCTGTCCCCCGGGAGCAGCCCTGCTCCAGGCCGTGACTGCCACCTGCACAGCCAAAGGACCCAGAGCCGGTGTTACACACCACGGCTGTGCCTGGCACAGAGACACCAGTGGCCACACAAGTGGCCATGGCACTGTCCACACACAGTCCCTGCTGCTGCTCCCCCAGCCGCTGGCACCAACTCCCAGCCACCCACTCCTAAAGCCACGGGGCCCACTGGGACATTGCGGGGGCTCGTGGAAGCCAGCGGCCATTGTGACACAGCGGGGCTGCACAGAGCCCACGGTGCTTTGTGACCCGTGGCTCCCAGGAGAGCCTTTGTGATGCTGGGGAACTACAAGGAAGCCTGGCTCCTCTGTGACACCACCACAGAAGCTCAGGGGAGCCCTGGAGACCGTGCTGATGCTATTGAACCTGATGCAACCCTGCCTCCTCTGTGACACCACAGAAGCTCTTGGAGCCCTGGAGACCGTGGTGATGCTATGGAACCTGATGCAACCCTGCCTCCTCTGTAACACCACAGAACCTCTGGGAGCTCTGGAGACCGTGCTGATGCTATGGAACCTGATGCAACCCTGCCTCCACTGTGACACCACAGAAGCTCGGGGAGCTCTGCAGACCGTGGGGATGCTGGCGAAGCTGACGGAACCCTGGGCACCACAGTGACGCTATGGAACCTGGTGGAACCGAGGGGCCACAGTGACACTGTGGGGCCTTTTGGAAGCAACAGGACCCTGGTGGGAAGCCACGGGATGATTAATCCTGCACGAACCTGCTCCAGGTGGGCTCCTCTCTCCCGGCTTCCACAGGTGCTGCTAGGATCCCACTCCGGCACTGGCTTGGCACGGGCTCACGGCTTCCTTTGGCAATGGCTCTGCTCCAGGATGGCATGCTGCAGAGAATGCAGGTAGATTTTGTGCTCACTCCTGGCATGCAGCTGGACAATAAAGCCTGATCCAGCCCCCCCTCAGCATATGTCCGGCTCTGGCATTGGGGCGGGGCAACTTTGGGAGCAGCCCCAGCCCTGCTCCTGCTCCCGGCTGGGCACCCAGCTGCGGACACAGGTGTGTCCTGATGCCACCGTCTACTCCTTTGAGAAGGGGAGGACAGAGTGCATCAGGGAGTTTGGTGTGGCTTACATGCGGCAAGGAGAAGGTGCAGCCCCAAACTGGCTTTCACTTCTAGAACCTTTTGCTATTGCGGGAGCAGCTGCTGGAGCTTTTCAACCGAGCTGCAAGAGTGAAAAGTGTGATGGCATGTCTATCTGAGAAGGAAGGTTCGGTGCCGCAGCCTGTTGTGCACAATTTATATGCTGATAAGAGAAGGGGGTGCTTTTGGAACGTTTTCCTTCCTGACACTTCTGTCTCTGTGAGCTTTAGCTGCTTGGACTCAGGGATACCGAAGGTATGTGAAAGTGACTGGGATGCGAGAATCATGTTGCACAGGGAACAGGGAAGGTCAGCAAATGTTTCCTGTCCTGGCACATCTCTCAGTCTGAACTGCAGCTGCAGATGCTTCACTTCCGCCAAGGACTCTGCCACCTTGAGAGAAGGATGCGCTCTATGGAGTTGAGAAAGAAAGTGCGTCTCACTAGCTTCTTTCCTCTACTTCATAGACAGCAAAGGGGCTATGAAAGGCAGCACTGGCTTTTTGTTCTAGGACTTCTTCTTTACAAGCAGCTGCTGGATGTTTGGAAGGGGGTTTGGGATATGCAAAAATGAGAGGCTAAGATGGTAAGAGGGTAAGATGGAAGTCATCTGGCAAAAGCAGAGCTCACAAAAGGGCCAGCTGAGAAAGCTCTTGCTGCCTACAACTTCAACTGCACCCCTCAAAGCAGCAGCACACACGCTGCTCTCGGCACTTTCCTTCTCAGCTCTACGCACCATCCTAAGCCTTGCCTCTCCCACACTCAGGATCCAAAGACAACGGCACCAGGGACTGCTCACACACTAAAGGCACCAGGACAAAAGGCTCACCAGCTTGGCCTTTGCATTCCCGCTGACAGCTCCACAGCTTGAACCCAGAGAACTGCCTGCTGCCAACAGCCTTTCCAATCACTCTGAGCACCTCATGACAAGGAGTGTGGGGAATGAATCTCCAGCAGCCTCCTGCCCCAGGCTGTCCCCCGGGAGCAGCCCTGCTCCAGGCCGTGACTGCCACCTGCACAGCCAAAGGACCCAGAGCCGGTGTTACACACCACGGCTGTGCCTGGCACAGAGACACCAGTGGCCACACAAGTGGCCATGGCACTGTCCACACACAGTCCCTGCTGCTGCTCCCCCAGCCGCTGGCACCAACTCCCAGCCACCCACTCCTAAAGCCACGGGGCCCACTGGGACACTGCGGGGGCTCGTGGAAGCCAGCGGCCATTGTGACACAGCGGGGCTGCACAGAGCCCACGGTGCTTTGTGACCCGTGGCTCCCAGGAGAGCCTTTGTGATGCTGGGGAACTACAAGGAAGCCTGGCTCCTCTGTGACACCACCACAGAAGCTCAGGGGAGCCCTGGAGACCGTGCTGATGCTATTGAACCTGATGCAACCCTGCCTCCTCTGTGACACCACAGAAGCTCTTGGAGCCCTGGAGACCGTGGTGATGCTATGGAACCTGATGCAACCCTGCCTCCTCTGTGACACCACAGAACCTCTGGGAGCCCTGGAGACCGTGCTGATGCTATGGAACCTGATGCAACCCTGCCTCCACTGTGACACCACAGAAGCTCAGGGAGCCCTGGAGACTGTGGTGATGCTATGGAACCTGATGCAACCCTGCCTCCACTGTGACACCACAGAACCTCTGGGAGCCCTGGAGACTGTGGTGATGCTATGGAACCTGATGCAACCCTGCCTCCACTGTGACACCACAGAAGCTCGGGGAGCTCTGCAGACCGTGGGGATGCTGGCGAAGCTGACGGAACCCTGGGCACCACAGTGACGCTATGGAACCTGGTGGAACCGAGGGGCCACAGTGACACTGTGGGGCCTTTTGGAAGCAACAGGACCCTGGTGGGAAGCCACGGGATGATTAATCCTGCACGAACCTGCTCCAGGTGGGCTCCTCTCTCCCGGCTTCCACAGGTGCTGCTAGGATCCCACTCCGGCACTGGCTTGGCACGGGCTCACGGCTTCCTTTGGCAATGGCTCTGCTCCAGGATGGCATGCTGCAGAGAATGCAGGTAGATTTTGTGCTCACTCCTGGCATGCAGCTGGACAATAAAGCCTGATCCAGCCCCCCCTCAGCATATGTCCGGCTCTGGCATTGGGGCGGGGCAACTTTGGGAGCAGCCCCAGCCCTGCTCCTGCTCCCGGCTGGGCACCCAGCTGCTGGGACACAGGTGTGTCCTGATGCCACCGTCTACTCCTTTGAGAAGGGGAGGACAGAGTGCATCAGGGAGTTTGGTGTGGCTTACATGCGGCAAGGAGAAGGTGCAGCCCCAAACTGGCTTTCACTTCTAGAACCTTTTGCTATTGCGGGAGCAGCTGCTGGAGCTTTTCAACCGAGCTGCAAGAGTGAAAAGTGTGATGGCATGTCTATCTGAGAAGGAAGGTTCGGTGCCGCAGCCTGTTGTGCACAATTTATATGCTGATAAGAGAAGGGGGTGCTTTTGGAACGTTTTCCTTCCTGACACTTCTGTCTCTGTGAGCTTTAGCTGCTTGGACTCAGGGATACCGAAGGTATGTGAAAGTGACTGGGATGCGAGAATCATGTTGCACAGGGAACAGGGAAGGTCAGCAAATGTTTCCTGTCCTGGCACATCTCTCAGTCTGAACTGCAGCTGCAGATGCTTCACTTCCGCCAAGGACTCTGCCACCTTGAGAGAAGGATGCGCTCTATGGAGTTGAGAAAGAAAGTGCGTCTCACTAGCTTCTTTCCTCTACTTCATAGACAGCAAAGGGGCTATGAAAGGCAGCACTGGCTTTTTGTTCTAGGACTTCTTCTTTACAAGCAGCTGCTGGATGTTTGGAAGGGGGTTTGGGATATGCAAAAATGAGAGGCTAAGATGGTAAGAGGGTAAGATGGAAGTCATCTGGCAAAAGCAGAGCTCACAAAAGGGCCAGCTGAGAAAGCTCTTGCTGCCTACAACTTCAACTGCACCCCTCAAAGCAGCAGCACACACGCTGCTCTCGGCACTTTCCTTCTCAGCTCTACGCACCATCCTAAGCCTTGCCTCTCCCACACTCAGGATCCAAAGACAACGGCACCAGGGACTGCTCACACACTAAAGGCACCAGGACAAAAGGCTCACCAGCTTGGCCTTTGCATTCCCGCTGACAGCTCCACAGCTTGAACCCAGAGAACTGCCTGCTGCCAACAGCCTTTCCAATCACTCTGAGCACCTCATGACAAGGAGTGTGGGGAATGAATCTCCAGCAGCCTCCTGCCCCAGGCTGTCCCCCGGGAGCAGCCCTGCTCCAGGCCGTGACTGCCACCTGCACAGCCAAAGGACCCAGAGCCGGTGTTACACACCACGGCTGTGCCTGGCACAGAGACACCAGTGGCCACACAAGTGGCCATGGCACTGTCCACACACAGTCCCTGCTGCTGCTCCCCCAGCCGCTGGCACCAACTCCCAGCCACCCACTCCTAAAGCCACGGGGCCCACTGGGACATTGCGGGGGCTCGTGGAAGCCAGCGGCCATTGTGACACAGCGGGGCTGCACAGAGCCCACGGTGCTTTGTGACCCGTGGCTCCCAGGAGAGCCTTTGTGATGCTGGGGAACTACAAGGAAGCCTGGCTCCTCTGTGACACCACCACAGAAGCTCAGGGGAGCCCTGGAGACCGTGCTGATGCTATTGAACCTGATGCAACCCTGCCTCCTCTGTGACACCACAGAAGCTCTTGGAGCCCTGGAGACCGTGGTGATGCTATGGAACCTGATGCAACCCTGCCTCCTCTGTAACACCACAGAACCTCTGGGAGCTCTGGAGACCGTGCTGATGCTATGGAACCTGATGCAACCCTGCCTCCACTGTGACACCACAGAAGCTCGGGGAGCTCTGCAGACCGTGGGGATGCTGGCGAAGCTGACGGAACCCTGGGCACCACAGTGACGCTATGGAACCTGGTGGAACCGAGGGGCCACAGTGACACTGTGGGGCCTTTTGGAAGCAACAGGACCCTGGTGGGAAGCCACGGGATGATTAATCCTGCACGAACCTGCTCCAGGTGGGCTCCTCTCTCCCGGCTTCCACAGGTGCTGCTAGGATCCCACTCCGGCACTGGCTTGGCACGGGCTCACGGCTTCCTTTGGCAATGGCTCTGCTCCAGGATGGCATGCTGCAGAGAATGCAGGTAGATTTTGTGCTCACTCCTGGCATGCAGCTGGACAATAAAGCCTGATCCAGCCCCCCCTCAGCATATGTCCGGCTCTGGCATTGGGGCGGGGCAACTTTGGGAGCAGCCCCAGCCCTGCTCCTGCTCCCGGCTGGGCACCCAGCTGCGGACACAGGTGTGTCCTGATGCCACCGTCTACTCCTTTGAGAAGGGGAGGACAGAGTGCATCAGGGAGTTTGGTGTGGCTTACATGCGGCAAGGAGAAGGTGCAGCCCCAAACTGGCTTTCACTTCTAGAACCTTTTGCTATTGCGGGAGCAGCTGCTGGAGCTTTTCAACCGAGCTGCAAGAGTGAAAAGTGTGATGGCATGTCTATCTGAGAAGGAAGGTTCGGTGCCGCAGCCTGTTGTGCACAATTTATATGCTGATAAGAGAAGGGGGTGCTTTTGGAACGTTTTCCTTCCTGACACTTCTGTCTCTGTGAGCTTTAGCTGCTTGGACTCAGGGATACCGAAGGTATGTGAAAGTGACTGGGATGCGAGAATCATGTTGCACAGGGAACAGGGAAGGTCAGCAAATTTTTCCTGTCCTGGCACATCTCTCAGTCTGAACTGCAGCTGCAGATGCTTCACTTCCGCCAAGGACTCTGCCACCTTGAGAGAAGGATGCGCTCTATGGAGTTGAGAAAGAAAGTGCGTCTCACTAGCTTCTTTCCTCTACTTCATAGACAGCAAAGGGGCTATGAAAGGCAGCACTGGCTTTTTGTTCTAGGACTTCTTCTTTACAAGCAGCTGCTGGATGTTTGGAAGGGGGTTTGGGATATGCAAAAATGAGAGGCTAAGATGGTAAGAGGGTAAGATGGAAGTCATCTGGCAAAAGCAGAGCTCACAAAAGGGCCAGCTGAGAAAGCTCTTGCTGCCTACAACTTCAACTGCACCCCTCAAAGCAGCAGCACACACGCTGCTCTCGGCACTTTCCTTCTCAGCTCTACGCACCATCCTAAGCCTTGCCTCTCCCACACTCAGGATCCAAAGACAACGGCACCAGGGACTGCTCACACACTAAAGGCACCAGGACAAAAGGCTCACCAGCTTGGCCTTTGCATTCCCGCTGACAGCTCCACAGCTTGAACCCAGAGAACTGCCTGCTGCCAACAGCCTTTCCAATCACTCTGAGCACCTCATGACAAGGAGTGTGGGGAATGAATCTCCAGCAGCCTCCTGCCCCAGGCTGTCCCCCGGGAGCAGCCCTGCTCCAGGCCGTGACTGCCACCTGCACAGCCAAAGGACCCAGAGCCGGTGTTACACACCACGGCTGTGCCTGGCACAGAGACACCAGTGGCCACACAAGTGGCCATGGCACTGTCCACACACAGTCCCTGCTGCTGCTCCCCCAGCCGCTGGCACCAACTCCCAGCCACCCACTCCTAAAGCCACGGGGCCCACTGGGACACTGCGGGGGCTCGTGGAAGCCAGCGGCCATTGTGACACAGCGGGGCTGCACAGAGCCCACGGTGCTTTGTGACCCGTGGCTCCCAGGAGAGCCTTTGTGATGCTGGGGAACTACAAGGAAGCCTGGCTCCTCTGTGACACCACCACAGAAGCTCAGGGGAGCCCTGGAGACCGTGCTGATGCTATTGAACCTGATGCAACCCTGCCTCCTCTGTGACACCACAGAAGCTCTTGGAGCCCTGGAGACCGTGGTGATGCTATGGAACCTGATGCAACCCTGCCTCCTCTGTGACACCACAGAACCTCTGGGAGCCCTGGAGACCGTGCTGATGCTATGGAACCTGATGCAACCCTGCCTCCACTGTGACACCACAGAAGCTCAGGGAGCCCTGGAGACTGTGGTGATGCTATGGAACCTGATGCAACCCTGCCTCCACTGTGACACCACAGAACCTCTGGGAGCCCTGGAGACTGTGGTGATGCTATGGAACCTGATGCAACCCTGCCTCCACTGTGACACCACAGAAGCTCGGGGAGCTCTGCAGACCGTGGGGATGCTGGCGAAGCTGACGGAACCCTGGGCACCACAGTGACGCTATGGAACCTGGTGGAACCGAGGGGCCACAGTGACACTGTGGGGCCTTTTGGAAGCAACAGGACCCTGGTGGGAAGCCACGGGATGATTAATCCTGCACGAACCTGCTCCAGGTGGGCTCCTCTCTCCCGGCTTCCACAGGTGCTGCTAGGATCCCACTCCGGCACTGGCTTGGCACGGGCTCACGGCTTCCTTTGGCAATGGCTCTGCTCCAGGATGGCATGCTGCAGAGAATGCAGGTAGATTTTGTGCTCAATCCTGGCATGCAGCTGGACAATAAAGCCTGATCCAGCCCCCCCTCAGCATATGTCCGGCTCTGGCATTGGGGCGGGGCAACTTTGGGAGCAGCCCCAGCCCTGCTCCTGCTCCCGGCTGGGCACCCAGCTGCTGGGACACAGGTGTGTCCTGATGCCACCGTCTACTCCTTTGAGAAGGGGAGGACAGAGTGCATCAGGGAGTTTGGTGTGGCTTACATGCGGCAAGGAGAAGGTGCAGCCCCAAACTGGCTTTCACTTCTAGAACCTTTTGCTATTGCGGGAGCAGCTGCTGGAGCTTTTCAACCGAGCTGCAAGAGTGAAAAGTGTGATGGCATGTCTATCTGAGAAGGAAGGTTCGGTGCCGCAGCCTGTTGTGCACAATTTATATGCTGATAAGAGAAGGGGGTGCTTTTGCAACGTTTTCCTTCCTGACACTTCTGTCTCTGTGAGCTTTAGCTGCTTGGACTCAGGGATACCGAAGGTATGTGAAAGTGACTGGGATGCGAGAATCATGTTGCACAGGGAACAGGGAAGGTCAGCAAATGTTTCCTGTCCTGGCACATCTCTCAGTCTGAACTGCAGCTGCAGATGCTTCACTTCCGCCAAGGACTCTGCCACCTTGAGAGAAGGATGCGCTCTATGGAGTTGAGAAAGAAAGTGCGTCTCACTAGCTTCTTTCCTCTACTTCATAGACAGCAAAGGGGCTATGAAAGGCAGCACTGGCTTTTTGTTCTAGGACTTCTTCTTTACAAGCAGCTGCTGGATGTTTGGAAGGGGGTTTGGGATATGCAAAAATGAGAGGCTAAGATGGTAAGAGGGTAAGATGGAAGTCATCTGGCAAAAGCAGAGCTCACAAAAGGGCCAGCTGAGAAAGCTCTTGCTGCCTACAACTTCAACTGCACCCCTCAAAGCAGCAGCACACACGCTGCTCTCGGCACTTTCCTTCTCAGCTCTACGCACCATCCTAAGCCTTGCCTCTCCCACACTCAGGATCCAAAGACAACGGCACCAGGGACTGCTCACACACTAAAGGCACCAGGACAAAAGGCTCACCAGCTTGGCCTTTGCATTCCCGCTGACAGCTCCACAGCTTGAACCCAGAGAACTGCCTGCTGCCAACAGCCTTTCCAATCACTCTGAGCACCTCATGACAAGGAGTGTGGGGAATGAATCTCCAGCAGCCTCCTGCCCCAGGCTGTCCCCCGGGAGCAGCCCTGCTCCAGGCCGTGACTGCCACCTGCACAGCCAAAGGACCCAGAGCCGGTGTTACACACCACGGCTGTGCCTGGCACAGAGACACCAGTGGCCACACAAGTGGCCATGGCACTGTCCACACACAGTCCCTGCTGCTGCTCCCCCAGCCGCTGGCACCAACTCCCAGCCACCCACTCCTAAAGCTACGGGGCCCACTGGGACACTGCGGGGGCTCGTGGAAGCCAGCGGCCATTGTGACACAGCGGGGCTGCACAGAGCCCACGGTGCTTTGTGACCCGTGGCTCCCAGGAGAGCCTTTGTGATGCTGGGGAACTACAAGGAAGCCTGGCTCCTCTGTGACACCACCACAGAAGCTCAGGGGAGCCCTGGAGACCGTGGTGATGCTATGGAACCTGATGCAACCCTGCCTCCACTGTGACACCACAGAAGCTCAGGGAGCCCTGGAGACTGTGGTGATGCTATGGAACCTGATGCAACCCTGCCTCCACTGTGACACCACAGAAGCTCAGGGAGCCCTGGAGACTGTGGTGATGCTATGGAACCTGATGCAACCCTGCCTCCACTGTGACACCACAGAAGCTCGGGGAGCTCTGCAGACCGTGGGGATGCTGGCGAAGCTGACGGAACCCTGGGCACCACAGTGACGCTATGGAACCTGGTGGAACCGAGGGGCCACAGTGACACTGTGGGGCCTTTTGGAAGCAACAGGACCCTGGTGGGAAGCCACGGGATGATTAATCCTGCACGAACCTGCTCCAGGTGGGCTCCTCTCTCCCGGCTTCCACAGGTGCTGCTAGGATCCCACTCCGGCACTGGCTTGGCACGGGCTCACGGCTTCCTTTGGCAATGGCTCTGCTCCAGGATGGCATGCTGCAGAGAATGCAGGTAGATTTTGTGCTCACTCCTGGCATGCAGCTGGACAATAAAGCCTGATCCAGCCCCCCCTCAGCATATGTCCGGCTCTGGCATTGGGGCGGGGCAACTTTGGGAGCAGCCCCAGCCCTGCTCCTGCTCCCGGCTGGGCACCCAGCTGCTGGGACACAGGTGTGTCCTGATGCCACCGTCTACTCCTTTGAGAAGGGGAGGACAGAGTGCATCAGGGAGTTTGGTGTGGCTTACATGCGGCAAGGAGAAGGTGCAGCCCCAAACTGGCTTTCACTTCTAGAACCTTTTGCTATTGCGGGAGCAGCTGCTGGAGCTTTTCAACCGAGCTGCAAGAGTGAAAAGTGTGATGGCATGTCTATCTGAGAAGGAAGGTTCGGTGCCGCAGCCTGTTGTGCACAATTTATATGCTGATAAGAGAAGGGGGTGCTTTTGGAACGTTTTCCTTCCTGACACTTCTGTCTCTGTGAGCTTTAGCTGCTTGGACTCAGGGATACCGAAGGTATGTGAAAGTGACTGGGATGCGAGAATCATGTTGCACAGGGAACAGGGAAGGTCAGCAAATGTTTCCTGTCCTGGCACATCTCTCAGTCTGAACTGCAGCTGCAGATGCTTCACTTCCGCCAAGGACTCTGCCACCTTGAGAGAAGGATGCGCTCTATGGAGTTGAGAAAGAAAGTGCGTCTCACTAGCTTCTTTCCTCTACTTCATAGACAGCAAAGGGGCTATGAAAGGCAGCACTGGCTTTTTGTTCTAGGACTTCTTCTTTACAAGCAGCTGCTGGATGTTTGGAAGGGGGTTTGGGATATGCAAAAATGAGAGGCTAAGATGGTAAGAGGGTAAGATGGAAGTCATCTGGCAAAAGCAGAGCTCACAAAAGGGCCAGCTGAGAAAGCTCTTGCTGCCTACAACTTCAACTGCACCCCTCAAAGCAGCAGCACACACGCTGCTCTCGGCACTTTCCTTCTCAGCTCTACGCACCATCCTAAGCCTTGCCTCTCCCACACTCAGGATCCAAAGACAACGGCACCAGGGACTGCTCACACACTAAAGGCACCAGGACAAAAGGCTCACCAGCTTGGCCTTTGCATTCCCGCTGACAGCTCCACAGCTTGAACCCAGAGAACTGCCTGCTGCCAACAGCCTTTCCAATCACTCTGAGCACCTCATGACAAGGAGTGTGGGGAATGAATCTCCAGCAGCCTCCTGCCCCAGGCTGTCCCCCGGGAGCAGCCCTGCTCCAGGCCGTGACTGCCACCTGCACAGCCAAAGGACCCAGAGCCGGTGTTACACACCACGGCTGTGCCTGGCACAGAGACACCAGTGGCCACACAAGTGGCCATGGCACTGTCCACACACAGTCCCTGCTGCTGCTCCCCCAGCCGCTGGCACCAACTCCCAGCCACCCACTCCTAAAGCCACGGGGCCCACTGGGACACTGCGGGGGCTCGTGGAAGCCAGCGGCCATTGTGACACAGCGGGGCTGCACAGAGCCCACGGTGCTTTGTGACCCGTGGCTCCCAGGAGAGCCTTTGTGATGCTGGGGAACTACAAGGAAGCCTGGCTCCTCTGTGACACCACCACAGAAGCTCAGGGGAGCCCTGGAGACCGTGCTGATGCTATTGAACCTGATGCAACCCTGCCTCCTCTGTGACACCACAGAAGCTCTTGGAGCCCTGGAGACCGTGGTGATGCTATGGAACCTGATGCAACCCTGCCTCCTCTGTGACACCACAGAACCTCTGGGAGCCCTGGAGACCGTGCTGATGCTATGGAACCTGATGCAACCCTGCCTCCACTGTGACACCACAGAAGCTCAGGGAGCCCTGGAGACTGTGGTGATGCTATGGAACCTGATGCAACCCTGCCTCCACTGTGACACCACAGAACCTCTGGGAGCCCTGGAGACTGTGGTGATGCTATGGAACCTGATGCAACCCTGCCTCCACTGTGACACCACAGAAGCTCGGGGAGCTCTGCAGACCGTGGGGATGCTGGCGAAGCTGACGGAACCCTGGGCACCACAGTGACGCTATGGAACCTGGTGGAACCGAGGGGCCACAGTGACACTGTGGGGCCTTTTGGAAGCAACAGGACCCTGGTGGGAAGCCACGGGATGATTAATCCTGCACGAACCTGCTCCAGGTGGGCTCCTCTCTCCCGGCTTCCACAGGTGCTGCTAGGATCCCACTCCGGCACTGGCTTGGCACGGGCTCACGGCTTCCTTTGGCAATGGCTCTGCTCCAGGATGGCATGCTGCAGAGAATGCAGGTAGATTTTGTGCTCAATCCTGGCATGCAGCTGGACAATAAAGCCTGATCCAGCCCCCCCTCAGCATATGTCCGGCTCTGGCATTGGGGCGGGGCAACTTTGGGAGCAGCCCCAGCCCTGCTCCTGCTCCCGGCTGGGCACCCAGCTGCTGGGACACAGGTGTGTCCTGATGCCACCGTCTACTCCTTTGAGAAGGGGAGGACAGAGTGCATCAGGGAGTTTGGTGTGGCTTACATGCGGCAAGGAGAAGGTGCAGCCCCAAACTGGCTTTCACTTCTAGAACCTTTTGCTATTGCGGGAGCAGCTGCTGGAGCTTTTCAACCGAGCTGCAAGAGTGAAAAGTGTGATGGCATGTCTATCTGAGAAGGAAGGTTCGGTGCCGCAGCCTGTTGTGCACAATTTATATGCTGATAAGAGAAGGGGGTGCTTTTGCAACGTTTTCCTTCCTGACACTTCTGTCTCTGTGAGCTTTAGCTGCTTGGACTCAGGGATACCGAAGGTATGTGAAAGTGACTGGGATGCGAGAATCATGTTGCACAGGGAACAGGGAAGGTCAGCAAATGTTTCCTGTCCTGGCACATCTCTCAGTCTGAACTGCAGCTGCAGATGCTTCACTTCCGCCAAGGACTCTGCCACCTTGAGAGAAGGATGCGCTCTATGGAGTTGAGAAAGAAAGTGCGTCTCACTAGCTTCTTTCCTCTACTTCATAGACAGCAAAGGGGCTATGAAAGGCAGCACTGGCTTTTTGTTCTAGGACTTCTTCTTTACAAGCAGCTGCTGGATGTTTGGAAGGGGGTTTGGGATATGCAAAAATGAGAGGCTAAGATGGTAAGAGGGTAAGATGGAAGTCATCTGGCAAAAGCAGAGCTCACAAAAGGGCCAGCTGAGAAAGCTCTTGCTGCCTACAACTTCAACTGCACCCCTCAAAGCAGCAGCACACACGCTGCTCTCGGCACTTTCCTTCTCAGCTCTACGCACCATCCTAAGCCTTGCCTCTCCCACACTCAGGATCCAAAGACAACGGCACCAGGGACTGCTCACACACTAAAGGCACCAGGACAAAAGGCTCACCAGCTTGGCCTTTGCATTCCCGCTGACAGCTCCACAGCTTGAACCCAGAGAACTGCCTGCTGCCAACAGCCTTTCCAATCACTCTGAGCACCTCATGACAAGGAGTGTGGGGAATGAATCTCCAGCAGCCTCCTGCCCCAGGCTGTCCCCCGGGAGCAGCCCTGCTCCAGGCCGTGACTGCCACCTGCACAGCCAAAGGACCCAGAGCCGGTGTTACACACCACGGCTGTGCCTGGCACAGAGACACCAGTGGCCACACAAGTGGCCATGGCACTGTCCACACACAGTCCCTGCTGCTGCTCCCCCAGCCGCTGGCACCAACTCCCAGCCACCCACTCCTAAAGCTACGGGGCCCACTGGGACACTGCGGGGGCTCGTGGAAGCCAGCGGCCATTGTGACACAGCGGGGCTGCACAGAGCCCACGGTGCTTTGTGACCCGTGGCTCCCAGGAGAGCCTTTGTGATGCTGGGGAACTACAAGGAAGCCTGGCTCCTCTGTGACACCACCACAGAAGCTCAGGGGAGCCCTGGAGACCGTGGTGATGCTATGGAACCTGATGCAACCCTGCCTCCACTGTGACACCACAGAAGCTCAGGGAGCCCTGGAGACTGTGGTGATGCTATGGAACCTGATGCAACCCTGCCTCCACTGTGACACCACAGAAGCTCAGGGAGCCCTGGAGACTGTGGTGATGCTATGGAACCTGATGCAACCCTGCCTCCACTGTGACACCACAGAAGCTCGGGGAGCTCTGCAGACCGTGGGGATGCTGGCGAAGCTGACGGAACCCTGGGCACCACAGTGACGCTATGGAACCTGGTGGAACCGAGGGGCCACAGTGACACTGTGGGGCCTTTTGGAAGCAACAGGACCCTGGTGGGAAGCCACGGGATGATTAATCCTGCACGAACCTGCTCCAGGTGGGCTCCTCTCTCCCGGCTTCCACAGGTGCTGCTAGGATCCCACTCCGGCACTGGCTTGGCACGGGCTCACGGCTTCCTTTGGCAATGGCTCTGCTCCAGGATGGCATGCTGCAGAGAATGCAGGTAGATTTTGTGCTCACTCCTGGCATGCAGCTGGACAATAAAGCCTGATCCAGCCCCCCCTCAGCATATGTCCGGCTCTGGCATTGGGGCGGGGCAACTTTGGGAGCAGCCCCAGCCCTGCTCCTGCTCCCGGCTGGGCACCCAGCTGCTGGGACACAGGTGTGTCCTGATGCCACCGTCTACTCCTTTGAGAAGGGGAGGACAGAGTGCATCAGGGAGTTTGGTGTGGCTTACATGCGGCAAGGAGAAGGTGCAGCCCCAAACTGGCTTTCACTTCTAGAACCTTTTGCTATTGCGGGAGCAGCTGCTGGAGCTTTTCAACCGAGCTGCAAGAGTGAAAAGTGTGATGGCATGTCTATCTGAGAAGGAAGGTTCGGTGCCGCAGCCTGTTGTGCACAATTTATATGCTGATAAGAGAAGGGGGTGCTTTTGGAACGTTTTCCTTCCTGACACTTCTGTCTCTGTGAGCTTTAGCTGCTTGGACTCAGGGATACCGAAGGTATGTGAAAGTGACTGGGATGCGAGAATCATGTTGCACAGGGAACAGGGAAGGTCAGCAAATGTTTCCTGTCCTGGCACATCTCTCAGTCTGAACTGCAGCTGCAGATGCTTCACTTCCGCCAAGGACTCTGCCACCTTGAGAGAAGGATGCGCTCTATGGAGTTGAGAAAGAAAGTGCGTCTCACTAGCTTCTTTCCTCTACTTCATAGACAGCAAAGGGGCTATGAAAGGCAGCACTGGCTTTTTGTTCTAGGACTTCTTCTTTACAAGCAGCTGCTGGATGTTTGGAAGGGGGTTTGGGATATGCAAAAATGAGAGGCTAAGATGGTAAGAGGGTAAGATGGAAGTCATCTGGCAAAAGCAGAGCTCACAAAAGGGCCAGCTGAGAAAGCTCTTGCTGCCTACAACTTCAACTGCACCCCTCAAAGCAGCAGCACACACGCTGCTCTCGGCACTTTCCTTCTCAGCTCTACGCACCATCCTAAGCCTTGCCTCTCCCACACTCAGGATCCAAAGACAACGGCACCAGGGACTGCTCACACACTAAAGGCACCAGGACAAAAGGCTCACCAGCTTGGCCTTTGCATTCCCGCTGACAGCTCCACAGCTTGAACCCAGAGAACTGCCTGCTGCCAACAGCCTTTCCAATCACTCTGAGCACCTCATGACAAGGAGTGTGGGGAATGAATCTCCAGCAGCCTCCTGCCCCAGGCTGTCCCCCGGGAGCAGCCCTGCTCCAGGCCGTGACTGCCACCTGCACAGCCAAAGGACCCAGAGCCGGTGTTACACACCACGGCTGTGCCTGGCACAGAGACACCAGTGGCCACACAAGTGGCCATGGCACTGTCCACACACAGTCCCTGCTGCTGCTCCCCCAGCCGCTGGCACCAACTCCCAGCCACCCACTCCTAAAGCCACGGGGCCCACTGGGACACTGCGGGGGCTCGTGGAAGCCAGCGGCCATTGTGACACAGCGGGGCTGCACAGAGCCCACGGTGCTTTGTGACCCGTGGCTCCCAGGAGAGCCTTTGTGATGCTGGGGAACTACAAGGAAGCCTGGCTCCTCTGTGACACCACCACAGAAGCTCAGGGGAGCCCTGGAGACCGTGCTGATGCTATTGAACCTGATGCAACCCTGCCTCCTCTGTGACACCACAGAAGCTCTTGGAGCCCTGGAGACCGTGGTGATGCTATGGAACCTGATGCAACCCTGCCTCCTCTGTGACACCACAGAACCTCTGGGAGCCCTGGAGACCGTGCTGATGCTATGGAACCTGATGCAACCCTGCCTCCACTGTGACACCACAGAAGCTCAGGGAGCCCTGGAGACTGTGGTGATGCTATGGAACCTGATGCAACCCTGCCTCCACTGTGACACCACAGAACCTCTGGGAGCCCTGGAGACTGTGGTGATGCTATGGAACCTGATGCAACCCTGCCTCCACTGTGACACCACAGAAGCTCGGGGAGCTCTGCAGACCGTGGGGATGCTGGCGAAGCTGACGGAACCCTGGGCACCACAGTGACGCTATGGAACCTGGTGGAACCGAGGGGCCACAGTGACACTGTGGGGCCTTTTGGAAGCAACAGGACCCTGGTGGGAAGCCACGGGATGATTAATCCTGCACGAACCTGCTCCAGGTGGGCTCCTCTCTCCCGGCTTCCACAGGTGCTGCTAGGATCCCACTCCGGCACTGGCTTGGCACGGGCTCACGGCTTCCTTTGGCAATGGCTCTGCTCCAGGATGGCATGCTGCAGAGAATGCAGGTAGATTTTGTGCTCAATCCTGGCATGCAGCTGGACAATAAAGCCTGATCCAGCCCCCCCTCAGCATATGTCCGGCTCTGGCATTGGGGCGGGGCAACTTTGGGAGCAGCCCCAGCCCTGCTCCTGCTCCCGGCTGGGCACCCAGCTGCTGGGACACAGGTGTGTCCTGATGCCACCGTCTACTCCTTTGAGAAGGGGAGGACAGAGTGCATCAGGGAGTTTGGTGTGGCTTACATGCGGCAAGGAGAAGGTGCAGCCCCAAACTGGCTTTCACTTCTAGAACCTTTTGCTATTGCGGGAGCAGCTGCTGGAGCTTTTCAACCGAGCTGCAAGAGTGAAAAGTGTGATGGCATGTCTATCTGAGAAGGAAGGTTCGGTGCCGCAGCCTGTTGTGCACAATTTATATGCTGATAAGAGAAGGGGGTGCTTTTGCAACGTTTTCCTTCCTGACACTTCTGTCTCTGTGAGCTTTAGCTGCTTGGACTCAGGGATACCGAAGGTATGTGAAAGTGACTGGGATGCGAGAATCATGTTGCACAGGGAACAGGGAAGGTCAGCAAATGTTTCCTGTCCTGGCACATCTCTCAGTCTGAACTGCAGCTGCAGATGCTTCACTTCCGCCAAGGACTCTGCCACCTTGAGAGAAGGATGCGCTCTATGGAGTTGAGAAAGAAAGTGCGTCTCACTAGCTTCTTTCCTCTACTTCATAGACAGCAAAGGGGCTATGAAAGGCAGCACTGGCTTTTTGTTCTAGGACTTCTTCTTTACAAGCAGCTGCTGGATGTTTGGAAGGGGGTTTGGGATATGCAAAAATGAGAGGCTAAGATGGTAAGAGGGTAAGATGGAAGTCATCTGGCAAAAGCAGAGCTCACAAAAGGGCCAGCTGAGAAAGCTCTTGCTGCCTACAACTTCAACTGCACCCCTCAAAGCAGCAGCACACACGCTGCTCTCGGCACTTTCCTTCTCAGCTCTACGCACCATCCTAAGCCTTGCCTCTCCCACACTCAGGATCCAAAGACAACGGCACCAGGGACTGCTCACACACTAAAGGCACCAGGACAAAAGGCTCACCAGCTTGGCCTTTGCATTCCCGCTGACAGCTCCACAGCTTGAACCCAGAGAACTGCCTGCTGCCAACAGCCTTTCCAATCACTCTGAGCACCTCATGACAAGGAGTGTGGGGAATGAATCTCCAGCAGCCTCCTGCCCCAGGCTGTCCCCCGGGAGCAGCCCTGCTCCAGGCCGTGACTGCCACCTGCACAGCCAAAGGACCCAGAGCCGGTGTTACACACCACGGCTGTGCCTGGCACAGAGACACCAGTGGCCACACAAGTGGCCATGGCACTGTCCACACACAGTCCCTGCTGCTGCTCCCCCAGCCGCTGGCACCAACTCCCAGCCACCCACTCCTAAAGCTACGGGGCCCACTGGGACACTGCGGGGGCTCGTGGAAGCCAGCGGCCATTGTGACACAGCGGGGCTGCACAGAGCCCACGGTGCTTTGTGACCCGTGGCTCCCAGGAGAGCCTTTGTGATGCTGGGGAACTACAAGGAAGCCTGGCTCCTCTGTGACACCACCACAGAAGCTCAGGGGAGCCCTGGAGACCGTGGTGATGCTATGGAACCTGATGCAACCCTGCCTCCACTGTGACACCACAGAAGCTCAGGGAGCCCTGGAGACTGTGGTGATGCTATGGAACCTGATGCAACCCTGCCTCCACTGTGACACCACAGAAGCTCAGGGAGCCCTGGAGACTGTGGTGATGCTATGGAACCTGATGCAACCCTGCCTCCACTGTGACACCACAGAAGCTCGGGGAGCTCTGCAGACCGTGGGGATGCTGGCGAAGCTGACGGAACCCTGGGCACCACAGTGACGCTATGGAACCTGGTGGAACCGAGGGGCCACAGTGACACTGTGGGGCCTTTTGGAAGCAACAGGACCCTGGTGGGAAGCCACGGGATGATTAATCCTGCACGAACCTGCTCCAGGTGGGCTCCTCTCTCCCGGCTTCCACAGGTGCTGCTAGGATCCCACTCCGGCACTGGCTTGGCACGGGCTCACGGCTTCC
The DNA here is from genome assembly GCF_041296385.1 of Aphelocoma coerulescens. Taxonomy (NCBI): domain Eukaryota; kingdom Metazoa; phylum Chordata; class Aves; order Passeriformes; family Corvidae; genus Aphelocoma; species Aphelocoma coerulescens. Next base: position 721 of record NW_027183639.1, on the reverse strand, counting down.
TTTGGCAATGGCTCTGCTCCAGGATGGCATGCTGCAGAGAATGCAGGTAGATTTTGTGCTCACTCCTGGCATGCAGCTGGACAATAAAGCCTGATCCAGCCCCCCCTCAGCATATGTCCGGCTCTGGCATTGGGGCGGGGCAACTTTGGGAGCAGCCCCAGCCCTGCTCCTGCTCCCGGCTGGGCACCCAGCTGCTGGGACACAGGTGTGTCCTGATGCCACCGTCTACTCCTTTGAGAAGGGGAGGACAGAGTGCATCAGGGAGTTTGGTGTGGCTTACATGCGGCAAGGAGAAGGTGCAGCCCCAAACTGGCTTTCACTTCTAGAACCTTTTGCTATTGCGGGAGCAGCTGCTGGAGCTTTTCAACCGAGCTGCAAGAGTGAAAAGTGTGATGGCATGTCTATCTGAGAAGGAAGGTTCGGTGCCGCAGCCTGTTGTGCACAATTTATATGCTGATAAGAGAAGGGGGTGCTTTTGGAACGTTTTCCTTCCTGACACTTCTGTCTCTGTGAGCTTTAGCTGCTTGGACTCAGGGATACCGAAGGTATGTGAAAGTGACTGGGATGCGAGAATCATGTTGCACAGGGAACAGGGAAGGTCAGCAAATGTTTCCTGTCCTGGCACATCTCTCAGTCTGAACTGCAGCTGCAGATGCTTCACTTCCGCCAAGGACTCTGCCACCTTGAGAGAAGGATGCGCTCTATGGAGTTGAGAAAGAAA